>NW_026729124.1:0-187316 GCF_030272615.1 Cryptomeria japonica
TTAGGCCAAGTCAACTTTCCTTAGTTGGAAGGAGCGTCCCCCGGACTAGTTTGAGAACTTTGAATACCAATGGGGTGGCCCATCCAAGATTGTTAAATACCTTGGTGCTCCTTTCTCTATATCCCCCTCCCTGAAGGATATGTGGCTCTTGGTTAAAGAGAAGATTGAAAAGAAATTGAACAAATGGAACAATAGATTCCTCTCCCTAGCTGGTAGAGTTCAAGTTTGCCAAAAAATCCTCTCATCTTACAATATTTACTATTCCTCTACCTGGATGTTTAGCAATTATCAGATCCTTGATATTCAGAAGGCTATTAGACGATTTCTCTAGTCGGACAGTAAAGGCAATAAGAAACTTCATGCTGTTAATTGGAAGTGGTGTCACACAAAGAAAACTCTTGGTGGCCTTGGTTTAAAAGATCTTAGGACCCAAGGTATTGCTCTCACGGCTAAATGGATATTTCATGCCTTGGAAGGGCAGGAGCCCTGGAAAGTTCTAATCAGGAGCAACATTGAGAGGGCCATTCCGAAGAAGGCCAACACCTGGAAAGAGTTACCTTTTGCCGATCTCGTGGCTGGTAAGTTCCCTATCTCTGTCCAAGGCTCCTGTGTGTTTAGGTCTATTTGGAAGGCCTGGGAACATGTTAGAGGATTCTTAGGAAACACTAGTGCCAATAGTGGTGACCTTATCCATGGTGAGAGGTCTATTTGGTGGAACCTTTATCATGCGGGCAAGCCTTTGGCTCTCACACAGGGGTGCTCGGCTAAGGCCTAGGCCAAAAAAGGCATTAAGCTTTTCATTGATCTGTTGGAGCATGGGAATATCCCATCATGGGAAGAACTCAGCTTGAAATTCGACCTCCCTCCCTCTCAAAAAAGAACCTATCACTTGATTAAGTGAGCCTATACGAATCTTGGATTACCTAAGGAGTGTTGTGTGGACTCGCATAGTTTCCTTTCATTTAAATGGATTGATGATATTCCTTTATCTAAAATTAAGGCACAAAATATATATGCTAAGCTGAACTTTGATTCCTCTATTATTATTCATGCTAATATGTTATGGTACTCTGACCTCTCTGATCTAGAGTGGCAGAAAATCTTTAGCAGGCTTTGGAAAAGTCTGATTGAGCCCAAACTCAAGTGCTTTAAATGGTTGTTGCTGCTGAATAGGCTCCCTTTAAAAAGTAGTTGTGATGATTTTGAGCTTTGATCTATTTTTAAACTCCCTCATACTGGAAGGCATATCTTCTTTGACTGTTCTATTGCTAGGGAGATCTAGTTAATGTTTGGTTTTTCTATCCCTAACCTTACAAACACAATGGAAGTTATCTCTGGTTATATTCATGGCTTAAAAAAAGATGCTAATCTCTTTTGGTTTATTTTATCTGCTAATATCCTTTGGTATATATGGAAGGTTAGGAATGTTGACAGGTTTGAAACTCAAACCAGGGCCCTTACTGAATCTTTCGGAAGACTCACTTTTTTTAAAATTGCTACGCAGGTTACTCTTACCATGAACATTGAAAGGAATAAGCTGCTGAGATTCCTGAAAGATGGCCATGCTACCATGTTTGTTTATAAAATGAAAGATGGGTACGAATGGAGACACAACATGGACAACCTCTCATCTTTCGAAGAGGCACTCAAGAAGCTGAACAATGAAGTTAGAAACAAAAGGAAGCCCTCCTATGACCAGGTGGCAATGCTATCTCACACCCTGAGCCATAAGAGTGTTGTCTAGATGGAAGGACAGTAGGAGTGGACGGCATGGGTGGAGGCCATTGATGGCATTCTGTCCTAGATAGCAGCTTTTTCTCTTATTTTCTCCCTATTGTATCTTTTTGGACCTTTTATCTCTTTTTGGGTCATACACTATGGAGCAATCTCAGACTCTCATCCTAGTTTAGCTTCTATTTCTATTGTCATGTGGTGATGACAGCTTTCTCTTTTTATGTATAGTTCTCCCTCGATTTTTAATATATAAAAAAAAAAGTCACTTTTAACAAGAAAATCAGTTTAAAATAAAAAAGAATTTATGTGTCTAATTATAAAAAAGCATTGTATTTTATCAAATGAAATTGTGTTAAACAAAAATTGAAGTTAAATAAAATTTTGGGGGATTTATATTGCTTTAACATCTAATGGTTGTAAACATTTCAATTGTCTTGCAAGCCTCTAAGGTGATATCAATCATGGATTATCCAATTGATCTTGTAATTCTCACATAGGGAACGCCTTTGGCATAAATATAATATTATAAGGATCATAATGTTTATCCATACGATTCTAATCTTTATTTAATTTTACAAGAATATTATAAAATTATTATCATATATTAATAATATAATAATAAAAATACAATAATATAATAATTCAATATATTTATAATAAACGTTGTAAAATAATGTATATCAATTACCTATTATAATTTTTTATTACTTATTAATAATTTTAAGTGTCATATAAACGGTTTTTTGAAAAAAAATAGCATGTCGATAATTCCAGGCATGATCCCCATCATAGGAATAGACTAGCATTTGGACTTTTATGTGTTTGGAAGATTATTTCCAGCTATTTATAATATATAATAATTAAAATATAATATAAATGATAATATAATTGATAATATAAATATCATATATACCTTAAATTTTAATTTAATCTATATAAAATACGCCGAGAGATATCCTTCTCGATGCACCTATTTTTAATCAATTTTACACCCTAAAGTCAAATAGGCGCCTCGAGAAGGATATCTCTCAATGTATTTTATATAGATTAAATTAAAATTTAAGGTATATATGCTAGTGGCAGTCGCATGATGTGACATGAAAAACATAAAATAAATGCAACATATAATTATATAGTATCTTTTTCTTGAATTGAATTATATTATTATATTATTATGTAGAGATATATGAAATTTTATATATCCATTTAGACTATTTTTAATAAATATATGTGTTGCAAGATTAAAGAATGTACTAAAATGTAAGATATATATTAGACTTTATTTAATGATAGTACTTATAAAACATTATTTAATGGTCAGTATTATGGTTACGAATAAGGTTAGGGTTAAGGTTAGTATTATGGTTAGAGTTAAGGTTTACATCATTGTTAGGGCTACGATTAGGGTTCGCATCAAGGTTAGGGTTTGGTTTGGGTTTAGAATTATGGTTAGGGTTAGGATTTAGGATTACTATTAGGATTATGGCTAGGGTTAAGGTTAAGGTTACTATTATGTTCAAGGCTAAGGTTTACATCATTGTTAGGCTTAGGGTTAAGGTTAGGCTATAATTAAGGTTATTATTCTAGAAGAATGGTTGGGGTAACGATTGAGGTTCAATTAGAATTAGTATTAGAGTTAGGGATAGGGTTCAATTAAGAGTAGGGTTAATATCACAATTAAATTAGGGTCTTATTAGGTTTAGGGTTAGTGTTATGGTTAGAAAAGGGTCAAGGTTTAAGGATAAAGCCTGGTGTTAAGGTTAGGGCTCTATAATAAAGCATGCTTTCAAGGTTAGGATGAAGGTTTAATTAGGGCTATGGATTACGTTAACATAAAGATTAGGGATGTATCAAGGTTAGGTTGGATTTAGGGTTAAGCTTATTTTAGGGCTATATTTTTGGTTCAAGATAGGGTTTAATTATGGTTAGGGTTAATTTTAGAGTTAGGTTATCAAAAGGGTTCAATTATAGTTAGGGCAAAAGTTTAATCAGTGTTATAGTTTAATTACATTAGTGTTAGGGTTAAAGTAGTATTAAAGTTCAATTAGGATTAGGGTTAGAGTTAAGTTTAGGGTTAGGTTATGGTTAGGTTTCAATCATGGTCATATAAGGTTTAGGGTTAACATTACACAACAATTAGCGTTACTATTCTAAGAGAATGCTTGGGGTAAGAGTTGGGGTTGAATTAGAATTAGTATTAGGGTTTAAAGGGCTAGTGTTCAATCAAGAGTAGGGTTAGTATTACAATTCATTTAGGGTTTAATTAGGGTTAGAGTTAGTGTTTGGATTCAAATAGGGTTAGAGTTTGAGTTATGGATATGGCTTGGGGTAAGGATTATTATTAAGGTTATGGTTAGGTTACTGTTTGTATCATGCTTAGGGTTATAGTTTGGGTTATAATTATTTGGATTATCATTAGGGTTTACATTATTGCTAAGGTTAGGGTTTGGGTTACAACAAGGTTTATGATTTGAACTATTGTTAGCATTAGGGTTTAGCATAAGGTTTAGACCTAAGGTTAGAATTAGGTTTGGACCTAAGGTTAGGATTAAGTGTTATAGTTATGGATATGGTTAGGGTTAGTATTTAGATCATTATTAGGGTTAGAGTTAGGTTTTAGGTTTAGGGTTTGGACTATGGTTAGGTTAGGGTTTGCATAATGGTTAGGATTATGGTTAGGTTTTGGGTGAAGGTTTAATGTTACGATTAGTATTATGGTTAAGGTTAGAGTTAATGATTATAGTTATGGTTATTCTTATGATTCAAATAGGGTTAGGTTTCAAGGATAAAACATTTTATTAGGGTTAGGGTTCTATAATAAAGCTTGAGTTTAAGTTTAGGGTTAATATTTTTTAATAGGATTAAAGGTACCATTTAATTAGGGTTAGGGTTAAGTTATGGGTTACATTAGCATAAAGGTTTGATTAGGGTTAGGATCAATGTCAGTTGTTGAGTTTAGGGTAAAGACTATGCTAGGGTTTAGGTTGTTCAAGATAAGGTTTAATTAAGGTTAGGAATAATTTTAGGGTTTGGTTATTAGGATTCAATTAGGGTTATATTAGAGTTATGGTTAAGATTAGGTTATGGATAGGATTAATTTTAGGTTGTGATTAAAGTTACTATTCTAGGATAAATCTTGGGGTTAGGGTAGGGTTGATATAACTTTAGTTGAAGCCTAACCATAATTGAATTCTAATTTAACTATAAGTCTAATAATAATTATAATTAAAAACTACAACCAACATTAATTAAACCCTAATTCTAAACTAGCCCTAAATTATAATTGTTACATTTTTCTAGTTTATTATAAGTTATTTTTTAAAAGTATACATAAATAAATGATTAAAGACAAACTTACACAGAAATTTAAGTATAGTGGATTAAACTTTTAGATGATGAATTATTAATAAATTATAGATTTTTATTTTCAGTTATTATTTTTCTAAAATAATTATTTAGATATCAATTATATTTCTAACATTTTATGGATCTCCAAAAATTAATAAGATTATCATCATAACTCTAAAAGTAATTACAATAAAAAACTATACCTAACCTTAATTAAAGCCTAATCTTAACTTAACCCTAAATTATAATAGTAATTACTAAAAACTTATTTCACCTTTTCCACCTCTCTTGCTTTTAGAATAGATTTAAAACTAAAATATAGATATGAATAAAACCTTTATAAATTTTTTCTAGATATATAAGCAACAGTTCTATTTTATTTTTCCTTTTGACATGTAAATTATTTCAAATTCTAAATTAAACTAAATTTAATATTTTATAATTTTTAAATGAATCATCAATCTTTTAGAATAAATTTAAAACTAAAATCTAGATATGAATAGAACTTTTCTATATTTTTCCTAAGTAACATTTATATTCTATTTTAAGTTTTTTTTGCATGCAAATCATTTCAAATTATAAAATTAAAATAAATTAATTTCTCTTATAAATTTTAATTGAATCACCAAATTTAAAACCAATCTTACATATAAATGGAATCTTTTTGTTCTTTTAGTAAATAACACTTATATTCTATTTTAAGTTTTCTCATACAAATCATTTCAATTTTTAAAATTAAAATAAATTATATCTTGACTAATTTTTAAATGAACCATCAATATTTTAGAATAAATCTAAAAGTATTTTACCATAGTACTTAATTTACATTTTCAACTCAATTTCATGGTTAATTCCAAAAATGTTGTTTGACCTAAGGCAAACTCCTATTCCCAAAAATTTCCCTATTTTCACTATGTGGATGAACAGATACCAAGATGCATTTTGGAGAATCAACAAGATTCACAGAGAGGAACAAGTTCTATAAAAAGAAAAGATTTTCTAAGAAAAAGGGGTTCTTTTGCAAGAAATATGGATTCAAAAGAAAATCTAATTGGAAACTCTAAAAAATTAGGCTAAATTTTTGGGAATAGTTCTGAACCATCACCTTCTGCTCAGTTGTAGGTTTGTGATTTTATACAACAAATGTAGCTTACTATTTCTATCAAATTGTTTTGATAATTCACTAGTTTACCCTAATCTTTAAATAATTCAAATTCAATTCAATCTTAGGGAAGGAAGAGACCCCTGCATGAAGCCTACAATCTGATCAGAATCTTGGTCTATTAGGCTTAGATCTATCAAAATAAATTATCTCCTAATGTAATGGTAAATTAAGAAAAAATAGGGGTTTTATTACATTTTATGGTGAAACCCTAATTTTCACCAATTACACCATCCCAAAATGAAAAGGCTTAACCTAGGTTAAGGTATAGTACATGTGTCTTAAGTGTGTCATTATAGGATGGCTCAAGGGGAGTTCAATGTGATTAGATAAATAAAATCTTAAAGCCCATCCTAATTCAACTAGAGGTCCTAATCCTAAATGTTGAAAGTACACATTGAAAGAGCTTAAGGGGTTATTATCATACTTATATGTCTAATTGTTAAGTACATCTCAAGTATGAAAGTGTAAGCCTAATTCATGATCGAGAATGTTAAGGAGTCCTATTCAATACAATGTCAAGGGGTCCTATCTAATATGGGTTTTGATTTTGGTTTTGGTTTTGACTCTCATTTTCATTTTCCTCTCTATGAAAGCTTGTAGTTTGGGTTTGAATTTTGTTTTCGTTTATTTTCATTTTTGTTTTCACTTCTTTTTTTTTTCATTTTTTTTTTTTTTGTGTTTTCATTTTCATTTTCATTGATTATCCAAAACAAAGTATTTTGCAAAAATTAATATACTACATAAATTTGAAAATATGACTAAATTTAAAACTCTAAATTGTTTTAATATTAAAAACTAAACTTAATTTTTTTAATGAAAAATAAACAAAACAATAATTTTTCATTTAAAATTAGAAAAAATAAAGAAAAAAAAGGAAAAAATGCCTATTTGGAGGGGTTGGGGGGCACCTAGAAGCGAGCTTTAGACTAAGATCCTGAGTAGGTAAAATAAAATGGATCCCAAATTTTAAAAAATATATATATATATTTTTGAATTGGGATCTTGATTCATTTTAAAATAGAATCTCAATTCAAAATTTTAGTCTCAAGATCCCAAAGCCTATGGATTCTTAATTTATATTTCGGCTTGGAATCTTGAAGCAAATCAGGATCCCAATTTTTTTTTGTTGCACTCTGCTCGATTTATAATTTTTTTCCAAGTTTAAAACTTCCACTCTAAGTGGATTCAACTTCTTGCTCTTACCCATCTACATTATATGATGGGTTGACCACAATAGTTGTGATAGTGTTACCATTATTTTTGGAAAGGATATAAAGAGGAGTGGGCTCTCCACTATATACAAATTTAAGAGGTGTAAATGATATATTAATGTTCTTAGTCCTATGACTTGGAGGAGAAATCAAAGTGATGGTGACCATATTCACATAACGACAATCACTCAATGGAAGAAAAGATGATGCAAAGATAAAATTTGATGAATGCTAAGGGAATGAATTAGTATAGATTTGAAACTCACTATTTATTTTATCTGCAAACTTATTAGATTTTTTCTTGTTATCCCTATCTCATATGGGGCTGTAATTTATATGGTCTTCGATGATGTGTCTCAAATGCATACAATGTTCAATATCATGATCATACACATGGTGATACTCGCATAAATTAGAACCATCATACTAACGAGGGTATGATCTATTATTTGAAAATGGTCTAATCTTAGGGATAATTAGTAGATAATAATTTTTCAATGCACTCAAGTAACAATCAAATAATTTTTTGAATACCCAATTGTATTGAGGCTCTAGTGTGTTTTTTATCATTTACTTGAGGAATTATAGTTATATTATCTATAACTTTATTGTTTTGGGACCCACTCAAGGAAGACACACCTCAAAAGGTATCAACATGAGAGTTCATAGTACGATCTCCAAGTTGAGCCAATATATGTTGATAATTAGTGAGAGCAATGAAAAGACTATAGAAAATTGGACATTTTTTAATGAGACCTTCTCCCTTAGTACTGTTTGTAAAGTACAAATAAAAATCTTCTAAAGGTCACCATCTAGCATGACATAAAGGATCTTGATAGATATAGGTTGATACATGTAATGGTTAGAATAGGGTTCACTAGTTTATGTTGTTGCCATTTTGATGATGTTTGTACTAAAGTTGTGATTGTCATTAATGGACACACACACTTATCTCTTGTATTCTCATCCTGTATCATATAATGTATCATGCAACTGGTACTGTGTACATATAGTCCTTGTTTGTTGAAGACTATTGGTGTTTCCAGAAGGAGCTTACCAGTCAAAGAATGGCCGAGGACCTCAACTGGCATTCATGTATTAAAAATCGAGCTGGTCTGCGATCATTTGACAGCTATCATTGTATCGCTATGCGAAAGTGCTCAACTGTTAATTGTCACGACTTGGCAACAAACCAACAGGTACAAGGACCCCAAGCGGCAACCAAGAGATCACAACCCTATTTTCTAGCTTTTCGGTCTTCATTTGTAAACTGGTAATTGGTATTTTACTAACAGACAAACTTGTAAAAATATGATCAGATCTTCCACCGATATTATGGCGATGACTCTGTGTCATGTCTCAAACTTATCTAGACACATATTTAGGGTTTTTGTTGTCTAAATTTCATTGGACCGACATGAAATCAGATTCCTATATAAGGACATCATGCCTAGGGTTTTTAGGAGTGTGTATGTATGTGTGTCAGTGTATGTGAAGAAAACAGATCAAATTCTGAAGAGAGAAGATTAGATTCTATGTGAAAAGAAGATCTCATGATAGAAGCTCGAAGGAATGAAGGATAGAAGACTGAAGTGATGCGTCAGCTGAAAGCTATCAAGGATCTAACCAAGCATTGTGTGCTACTCTGTAGATCATCAACTTGTTGAGTACTAATCTCTTCGACAAGATTTGAAATCCTTAACCGGATAGGCTTTGTAAAGTCTATTTCAAATCCTCTAGCAAGGTGATTCATAGTCGTGGATCTAAAATCCTCTTACAAGGTAATCCTTAACTGGATTTATCTCCTAACAGAGATCTAGATTCCTAAAAGGATCTGTTCTTATGAAGAACATTGTAAGGCCTTAACCGATCTGACCTTAACTGCTCTGGTTACTATTCTACAGATAGTGATCTTGTGAGTTTCTACTCACCGTGGTTTTTCCTAGTTGGGTTTCCATGTCAAAATATCATGTGTTGTGGTGACTGTGTTACTGTGGGTGAATACTTTATTTGCTATTTGGTTCATTTATATTTTAATTGGTTTACTATTAAGAAGGATATATCGATCTGCAGTTAATTTTCTTAAGTGTTTGTCAAAGTTTGGGCATACTAATTCACCCCCCTCTTAGTATTCATCAATTGGTATCAGTGCCTCCCTTTCTTTAAGTTTAACAGCTTGAAAGGAGTTATGGGGGAATACAGCATGAGGAAACTTAGCCACCATTCGGTGGAATCTGAGAAAGCATATGATGAGCTTAAAGTCAAGTATAAAGCCTCTTTAACTAAACGAAGAGAACTTGCTGAGCAATTAATGGAAATCACAAAAAATAGCTCTTCTGATGAAGCAGACATGGGTGCTCTAGTTGAAGAAGTAAAGAAACTAAACAAATCTAAAGCTAACCTAAGAAGGGAGCTAGAAGCACTGACCATAACGATGAGTCAGGAGTTGGAAAACCATAGAAAAGTTGAGGATCTTGTGAAGAACAAGGAGCATGAGATCTTTAAGCTGAACCAAGAAATTGGTACTCTTACCGCTTACCTGCAAGAAGGTAAGGAAGAGAAAGAAGACATGCAATCTGATCTTAATACAACCATTTATCAGAATTAAACCCTTGTGAAAACTAATGAAGATTCATCAATTGGTATCAGAGCCTCCCTTTCGTTAAGTTTAACAGCTTGAAAGGAGTTATGGGGGAATACAACATGAGGGAACTCACTCATCGTTTGGCTGAATCTAAGAAAGCATATGATGAGCTTAAAGTCAAGTATAAAGCCTCTTTAACTAAAAGAAGAGAACTTGCTGAGCAGTTAATGGAAATCACAAAAAATAGATCTTCCGATGAAGCAAACATGGGTGCTCTAGTTGAAGAAGTGGAGAAACTATATAAGTCTAAAGCTAACCTGAGAAGGGAGATGGAAGCAATAACCATAAGGATGAGTCAGGAGTTGGAAAACCATAGAAAAGATAAGGATCTTGTGAAGCACAAGGAGCATGAGATCTTTAAGATGAACCAAGAAATTGGTGCTCTTACCGCTTACCTGCAAGAAGGTAAGGAAGAGAAACAAGAGATGCCAACTGATCTTAATACAACCATTTCTCATAATGAAACCCTTGTGAAAACTAATGAAGATCTCTCCAAATAACTTGTTAAGACAAAGGAGATACTTGCAAAGTTTAATCAGAGTACTACAAAACTGGATCAACATCTGGAGTCTATGAAGTCATCAAGGGATACCACTGGACTTGGTTATTCTACACAAGTGGAAGGTGAATCCTCTGGAACCAATACTGATGCACCAGAAGGAAAATTGGTACTTGTAAATGCCAACAAAACTAAAGGTAAGCCAAAGTTCAAACTAGTATGCTTTAATTGTCTTAAGGAAGGACATACTACTAATGTATGTAGAAGCAAGGCTTATAATAATTTTCCTTACATACCAAACACTATGCATAATTACAAGGCTAATACTGGTAAATTCAATGGTCATTGTTATGCATGAAACAAGTTTAGGCATAGATCTTTTGAGTGTAGGTTGATTATGAACAACCCTAGAAGTTATACACCGAGACCAAGAGGAATGGTCCAAGAATTGTCTATGAACTGGAACCCAAACCAATATAGAACCTATGACCACCGGTCAAATGGTTATCAAGCAGCAATTGGTTGGAGATCAACCTGTTTGATCTGTCATGGTAGCGGTCACACTGCTGCAACATGCAGAAGGAAGAATGGAAATGTAAACACTGGACCATGGAGATCACCTGGTATGGTATGTTATCATTGTAACAAACCAGGACATATTGCAAATCATGGAGACTAAGATAGAGTCCATTGGTAAACAATCTGGTCAATCCAAAAGGAAAAGGAAAGGTTGATGTTGAAACCATTCAGGTAGATATGTAGAAAACATGGAAAAAGAAATCGAAAGAGAAGCCAAAAGATGAGCTAGTTTTCGCACCCAGTGTGGAGACCCCTAATCTGGCAAACTAAGCTTCAAAAATCTTAGGGGGAACATATCGGTAACAATTTTTCGAATCCTCAATCTATATTAGTAAGATGCTTTTCCCTGTATTGGTTACCTGTCCACCGACAGAAGAAACGAAATGGTAAAAGGTAAAAGTTAGGGTTTATGCCCTATTAGTGATGCATTTATTATGGTAGGTAAAGAGAATATATAAAGGAAACTTTTGCAGTCATTGTTACTTACCTATTTTCGGAGAAGAATTTTTCAAACTAGAGCTGCGAAACAAAGGCGATTTTTCTTACATTCAAAGCGATTAAAAAAGTTACCTTGTATAAGATTCTACAATCATCTCAAGCTATCTGGAGTAGAGATAAGAGCAGTAAAGCAAGCTGTTGGAGAAGTGTGGTGTGCTCGACATCGACAAAACCCTAGTTTGAGTAAAAAGGTTTTTTTGTGGAAACTCTCTTGTCATCAGAATTGTTTTGTCATGGCTTATGTATCCAAAGCCTCGTCTAGTACTTCCGCACTTGAGAGTCCAACCAAATCACTTAAGAAGAGGTTGAAGTATGATGCCCTATCCCAAGTCCCCGTCGAAGTCATTATAGAAGGGGATATTTCTGGATATATTGATTGAAAATTAGAAGACCTAGGGGCTCTAGTAATCCATTCCTAGTTAATTTTATTTTATGGGGAAGACAAAAGGATCAAACCAGAGTTTAAAGTGATCAAGGAGAAGAAATTCCATAACGTGGCACATTTTCTCAAAGAATTTTCAGAAGATCACATAAGAATCATTCTTAGCAGGGTTCATGGTGACAAAATGTATCTTGAGAGAACCCATGACATAACTCCACAAGCAATCCATGTCGTGACTGGTTTCTGCAATGTTGGAGAAATCCCTGTTCTCTGCAAGATTACCAAAACTAAAAGTGACAGAGCTCACCAGTTCTGTGAGTGACCAGTGGGCAATGACATGAAACACCATAAGAGATGACTTGGTGATTCTCACTTGTATGGTGATTGGGTATAGATCTTTTTATGCTAGCAGAATGAACTTTGTTCCTACAGCTATGGTGAATGTCGCTTACTGTATGATCAAAGAAGATGCAGAGTATGATCTATGTACCTGCATGCAGAAACAACTTTTGGAGAACTTGAAGTGCATCAAAGAGGACAAGACACTAAAGTTTAAGTTTGGTCAACTCCTTGTAGGTTTGTTTTTCTATTTTCAAGGATATTTTCCAAGAGTTGGAGATGTTCAATGGTCTAGTGACCTACCAGTCTCAAGGCAAATCAAGGAGAGTCTATAGGTAGTAGGACCACCCTATCTAGAGACCTTGAATAGTTACTTTGATGAATTCAAGCTAAGAGGAAACAGAGGACAAGAATCTCAGGAGAAATTGTAAAGAAATATGAAGATAATATTTGCTTTACAATCAAAGTCGACCATTGCATAATGAAAGTGGTAGAACCCAAAGAAGAGAAAGTCGGGCCTATGGGATATGAAATAGTAAATGACATAATTATTGGTTATTCCTCTACCCTAATTGCTTCACCGCTTGATCCTAAGAAGAAGAGGACCGGTATTTACTTAGAGAGGATCCAATCTATTGGAAAATAGCAGTCAAAGAAGAAGGAAGTTAAGCCAACAGCATTGGCACCAGTTACATTTGCTGCAAGTCTAAACAAACTAGGAAGTCATCTGCCAAGAAGAAACCGGAAGCTAATCTACCAAAGGTATTTGAAAGGAAGAGAAAAACTAGGAATAACACACCGAATTCAGATGACACTGTACCAGAGGTAGAAACGAAGAAGACAAGGCAATCAAGTAAGAAGATTAAGACAACTGGTAGTGTATCTGCATCCTCTGTACCAATAAATATCCATGTTCCTTCTTATAAGCCTATGACGCATTGCCAAAGGACAATTAAGCATATTAAAAGAAAATTTCTTGATGATTTGAAAGAATATTTTGATGATTTCAATGATATAGAAAAAGAAGATGTTGAACAAGAACTTATCAAATATCTATGTGATAATGATTGGTCACCTACCGACATTAAATCTGTTGTTTCTAAATCTTTGTATAACTCCTTGGACAATAAGTGGTGAATTGTCATTTAAAAGGAGCAAGCAATTAGAGAGGAAATTATTGCTCAATATTTTCCAGATGATTCTAACTCTGAATTGCTTGAGATTCTTGATCAATACAAAGGTACCTTCTTCATGAGGAAGAGAAGACTTCTGCTACTTGGAGGTAATATCTCTGAGGTAGAAAATGATACTCACCTGTGAGCTCAAGAAGCTGTCAAGATGTAGAAGGTAACCAAAGCAAATCGACAGGCTCAAGCTGACCTGTTAAAACCTATACCGGATGAAACCTTTGATGACATGGGAGAGAGATTAATTGAGCAGAATATTCCTATTGATGTAGATGCATTAGATGATGCACCAGTTGATACTGCACATGACATTCCTACAGAGAAAGAGAAGGAGAAATAAGAAGAAGCTAAGAAGAAAGTGGAGCAAGAAAAGAAGGTAGAAGAATAGAAGAGAGAAGAAGAAGAGAAAAAGAGGGAAGAAGAGAGGAAGAAAGGAGAAGCAAATAAGAGAAAAGAAGAAGAGAAAAAGAGGGAAGAAGAGAGGGAGAAAGAAGAAGCACAGAAGAGAGAAGAAGAAGAGAAAAAGAAGGAGGAAGAAAAGAAGAAAGCAGAAGAAGAGAAGAAGAAAGAAGAAGAGGAGAAGAGAGCAGAACAGAAGGAGAAAGCATAAAAGGAGAGATTGAAGAAGGAGAGAGCAGAGAAGGAAATAATAGAGAAGGAGAAAATGGAGAAAGAGAAAGTTGACAATGAAAAGGAAGAGCAGGAAAAGAGGAAACAAGATGAGAACAAGGTAGCTAATGGAGGACGGACTCCTAAGGCAACCGAAGATCCCACCAGTCACACTGATCTAACTCTTGCATGTCTTACTCAATCGGTTGATGAGAATGAGCTACTAAGAAGCATTCAATTGGCTCAAGACAAATTGGAATAATTGAGGAAAAAGAAAGAACAAGATGTCATCCAATTTGTTGTTGACACTCCTTCCAATCTAGTCCCCGGTACTAATCTCTCCAGTACTGATTCCTCGCCGGCCAAGCTAAAACTACTATGCACTGTAGTAGATGATGAGGTCCAATCACTGGAAGCTACTGCCCAAGCCACTGCAAGGAAAAACCATGAAAAAGAACTGAATGTTGCACTGGTACAGAAAATTACTGAGGACAGGACCAAACTAATCCACCAGAAGGATGATATCAGTTTGGCAATGGTTGAAGGATGTATGCTTTTAAGCAAAATATGCCAGCCCAATTTATTTTGTGATGATGTTCTAAAGGTAAAAGGTCAACTCTAATCAGAAATGAAGCAGTATGTGGAGACCTTCACGGTACCATATGATTCTTTCACCGTATATGGACAGACCATCCATACATACCAGCAATAGATCACACAGATAGAAGCGGAGATCAACAAGTAGACCCAACATCTACAGGAGCTACAGCTACTCCTACTACCCAAGTTGCAGGTTCTTCAGAAGTTCTTTCTCAACATGGAAGTTATTTCTATTACACAGGAGATGAGCACAATCGATGCCATGGAGTCAGATATGAAAGACTTTCGAAGCAACATTAAAGTCATTTTTGAAAAGTTTTACTCTTTATTATCTTGAACATATACTCTATTTTTCATGTTTTTTAATTTAACTTTGCTTACCCTCCGTAAAAAAAATGGGGAGTGGTATTTGAAATTTGATAGATTTATCATTATGGCAAAGGGGGAGTGGTAATTGAAAATTTAATGCAAATAGAATTTGCTCATGTTAGTATTTTTGGCAAAGGGAGTAGTGTATATGCCTAGGGGGAGTAATTTTGGTTATGGCATGTTATTTATATTGTAAGCACTTAGTTGTCAAAATTTTCCTAAGTGTTGCCATCAATGCCAAAGGGGGAGATTGTTGGTATTTTGATGATGTTTGTACTGAAGTTGTGATTGTCATTGATGGACACACACTTATCTCTTGTATTCTCAACCGGTATAATATGATGTATCCTGCAACCGGTACTGTGTATGTATAGTCTTTGTTTTTTGAAGACTATCGGTATTCCAGAAGGAGCTTACCGGTCAAAGCATGGTCAGGGACCTCAACTGGCATTCGTGTATTAAAGATCAAGCTGGTCCCCGATGATCCGATGGCTATCGCTATATCGCTATGCGAAAGTGCTCAACTATTAATTGTCGCGACTTGGTGACAAACCAAGAGATCGGAACGCTATGTTCCAGCTTTCTAGTCTTCATTTGTAAACTAGTAATCGATATTTTGTGAATAGACAAACTTGTTAAAATACGATCAGATCTTCCACCGACATTATGACGGTTACTCTGTGTCGTGTCTCAAACTTGTCTAGACACGTTGTATTAAGGGTTTTTGTTATCTAAATCTCATTGGACCGACATTAAATCAGATTCCTATATAAGGACATTATGTCTAGGGTTTTTAGGTGTGTGTATGTATGTGTGTCAGTGTATGCAAAGAAAAGAGATCATATTCTGAAGAGAGAAGATTAGATTCTATGCGAAAAGAAGATCTCACGATAGAAGCTCGAAGGAATGAAGGAAAGAAGACTGAAGTGATCCTGTGACCCATCAGTAAGCTATCAAGGATCTGACGAAGCATTGTGTGCTACTCTATAGATCATCAACTTGTTGATTAGTAATCTCTTCAAAAAGATTTGAAATCCTTAACCAAATAGGCTTGAAAAGTCTTTTTCCAATCCTCTAGCAAGGTGATTCACACTCGTGGATCTAAAATCCTCTTACAAGGTAATCCTTAACCGGATTTATCTCCTAACAGATATCTAGATTCCTAACAGGATCTGTTCTGATGAAGAACATTGTAAGGCCTTAACTGGTCTGGTTACTATTATGCAGATAGTGATCTTGGGAGTTTCTACTCACCGTGGCTTTTCCCATTTGGGTTTCCATGTCAAAATATCTTGTGTTATGGTGATTGTGTTACTCTGGGTGAATGCTTTATTTTCTATTTCGTTCATTTATATTTTAATTGGTTTACTGTTAACAAGGATACACCGATCTGCAGTTAATTCGCTTAAGTGTTTATCAAAGTTTTGCGGCATACTAATTCACCCCCCCCCCCCTCTTAGTATTCATCATATGCATGCAAAATAGGAACTAAACCTATTTTGTAATGATCATAATAAAAAGAGAATAAACTCAATAGGCTCAACCTAAAAATTATTCAGAAATGATTGAGAAAAAGGTGAATTCATACAAATTGATTGAGTTGAAAGTGAGCTATAAAAAATATGTAAATTGAAGGAAAGATCTATGGCTAAGGATTAGAAATTGGCAAGAATCAACATGTACAAATAGTCTCAAACCAGACATGTAGGCACAATTATAGAATTGGAAATAGGAAGTAGAGAGGAGTTTGTGCATAAAATATAGACTCAAATATGTTGGACAATGGTGCTTGGGGTGATCTTGTCCTCAAGGTGTTGGATGCAACCAATAGATATACTTTTGGGATAGATATGTTGAATATTTGTAGTATTTCCCTAAAGTTTAATCATAAAAGTGTCAGACAATGGTTCTTGGACTGACCTTCTCTTAAAATTTACGCCTCTACAAAAGTTGAACATGTGTGTCTTTATCTACTTTTCTTGAATTTGTATATCTTGTTTTTAGTTCCTACCATGTACACATACATAGGCAGAAAATGGAGTTGTTGATAGGGATTTTCCTAGGTCAAAACCCATACTAGGAATTAACCCTATAACTAAATTGAAATTTAAATGATGGTTGATGGCTCAATGATTTTTTAATGTGATCACAAGTATTGATTTATAAAAGACATGACATGATAAGACATAAATAAATCAATCAATAAACTCATGATTGCGTGAAAATTATTGTAACATGCTACTTCATAATGTCCACACCTAAAGAACGCTTGAAAAATATGGTAGGATGAAACTTTGTCTTGATGTTTCATGGATGTGAAAGGATGATAATGAATGTGGATGGATGGATAATGTAAATGATTAAGGTATCAACATTAGGAACAAACTAGTGAGAAAAGGCAATAATATATTCAAAATTGGGCCCAATTTTGAGGGACAAAGACATGCCAAATACCCTTTTCTAGGACAAGAATACCCCAAAAACCCTTGTCCATCCAAAGAATTATGAATAAGATATGGATAAGGTGAAATTAATCTAAAACTAGATGTTGATATTACAAATGCTAGAAATAGTTTTGGATAAGAGCTAGGAGAAAATGCACTAAAACATATAGGAGAAAATGCACTAAGGCAAGGACACAAAAAGTAGTGTGAATATTTATAAGTTTACAATTTATGATGCTACATTCAACCCACTCTTTAGTAGGAGTATCATAAAAAAGGAAAAATAAATAGAATCACAACAAAGGAAAAGAAAGAGATGCATACATGAGGAAATGGGAGCAAGATAAGAAATAGATAAGACATCACCATATTTGAGGGAACAAGCCCACAAGCTTAGGAGCTTATCTAACACAATCACATAGAAGGACACAAAAAATAAAAATAAAATACAAAAGAAAAAATTACAAACAAAGATTATAGACAAAAAAGGGTTTATTACTAAAAAAAGGCTCCAAGTCAACTAGTTTAAGAGACCATAACGATCAAAATGTCTCAATTGCTAATATCATTTTGTGAATGTATTTGCAATAACACAAGTGCCACATGGGAAGACCAAGAGCATACATCAAGTGATGAGATAAGAAACCATCATCCAATGAATAGAAAGGTGTGATATACTATGGGCTCATGGGGGAAAGAGAAATGAAACATGGATTCCACTGGCCACTAAGTTGTGTTATGTTAGGTGATGTTTGAGAGAGAGAGAGAGAGAGAGAGAGAGAGAGAAGGATCATGTATTCCATGAGCTAGCGAGCTATATTATTCTAAGTGATCCATGAGAGCATATATTTTATGGGACAACAAGTTGTGATATGTTCTATGAACCGTGTGAAAGAGAAAGTACAGTTGAAAGGTCTAGAAAGTTATGTTATACTAGTCAACTCATCATGATATATAATGCAAGAAGAATTGAAAGATCTAGCAAGTTGTGCTATGCTTGTCAACTCATCCTAAAAAAGGGAAATTGTCATGCAAAGCTCTCTTATTACAACACAATTGCTTGGTGAAAATTGAAATGCATTTTAATAAGAAAAAATTTCTTATTAAAAGAAAAATGATTGGTGCAAAGAAGGTGTTGTTGGAACACCAGAAGAAGAATAACCAAACAAAGTATTGTTTATAAGGAAACCCACAAAAATTGAATTACAAATTAAAAAAGGATAACCAAACAAAACCCACATTTTGTGAGGAAATCCTACAACATGGAAAAAGGATAACCAATAAATCACATTGTTCATGTTGGAAATCCTACAATATAGAACTATAAATTAAAAAAAATGAGGTTGCATATATGTGCTCCCTTAAGATGTAAACGTAGTCCTGTGTTGATGTCTTAAAGAAAAGAACAAGGATAAACACCTTTTATCACCACATAGATATTCTTTAATCAATAATTTACATCACTCCAGGATAAAGAGGCCTAACTCTTTCAAGAGAAGAGATAGTTGTAAAATAGATTTTGAAAAAAAAATAAAGGGATCCTTTTGAAAGATGCATAATGAAAGGTGGGAGGAAGAGAGATTTGTTGAAATAAATCTACCTCCAATAGGAGATCTTTTTTCCAAAATAAAATCTTTAACCAAGGGAAAAGAATGGAAAGAAAGGATGCACCTTCAACACCTATGAGGGATCATTTATGAAAATACTTTAAAGCAAGGAAGAGCTCCTAAATAAAGGATAGAAACATCCATACAAATTTAAAATCTTTATAAAGGATAAAAATTATATTTCAGAAAGGGAATTCGTATAAAAGATGCTACTCAATGTAGGAAAAGTTAATCCTTGAAAAGAGAAAATAGAAACATTGTACTTGCCCTCCAAGCATGGAGGGAGGAATGACAAAGGCTATTATGTTGCTATTCAAGTATGACAAAACATGCTACTCAATGTAGGAAAAGTGAATCCTTGAAAAGAGAAAATAGAAACATTGTACTTTCCCTCCAAGCATGGAGGGAAGAATAACAAAGGCTATTATGTTGATATCCAAGTATGAAAAAACATGAAATTGTACCACTTTATCTCCCAACTTTTCTCTCTCAATATTTCACAACATACAAGTTTCTAACATTTATCTAAATTTTTCTCATGATCAAATTCAATTTGTCACATTTATCTATATTTTTCTCATGATCAAATTCAATTTGTTACATTTATCTAAATTTTTCTCATGATCAAATTCAATGCCAAAGTGATTGGGAAATGCATAGGATTTTCGAGTTTGTCATTTTTTACATGTTATTTTAATCGAATTTTGTTTCCTAGATTTTTTTTCTAATTCTTTTGGCCATTAAATATATTGTCTCATCCTTTTCAAATTTGTTTCTTTATTTTTGTTTACAATAAAAGAACAAAAATATTATTGAAAATATATAACAAAAAAGCCATTTAAACTTAATGAAAAAATAAGCTTTTAGCATATATATGATCCTTCTTGCTTCCTATAATGTGAAGGTTTAACAAAGCAATAAGAATTGTATTTTCCAATTAATTTGTTAAAAAATATTAAAATTAATAGCTATACAATTCACTAAAAAAACTATTATGAAGATAATAAGCAAAATGGTATTTATGTTTGATACTTAAATAATTATAAGTTAAAAATTCTATGACTAAATTCTTGTCTTATAATTTTTGTTCAAATATTATGTGTCCTTATGTATCTATATAGATTATATGAAATAATTACAATGAATAACATGACAGAATAAGTAACAGATCCTCTAAAATGTAGAAAAACTTGAATTCAAATTCGTGAATGTTAAAATTGAAAATTTAAAACTCATGTGTAAAAAGTAATTATACTACTAAGATATTAAGATGTTATATTATCTTTCAGACAGTTTATATATCTTCTGTGGATATATATATTAAATATATCCAACTCAACCCTTTACTGATAAAAATAAAAATAAAAAAATCCTACTAATAGACCAAAAGAAGCAAGAACAAAAGTATACTAAATAAAAAAATATTTTTTATTTTTTTAAGGAATCGGGCACTACACCATTGGGAACTGGAGAACAACCTTCACATTATTTATGAACTCTAAGAAAATATTTGTCTGCTATATCTGTAAATTTTAAATTGCTGTATGTGTGACTTGATTGTTTAATATTACATCTAAATTTAGAGTTAATAACCATCATATAAAAGATCTAATAAACAAATCATTATACGTAATTGAAAAATGTGAAAGCAAACATAATAGACATGAAATACATGATAAAATATTTAAAAATTATTGATATTTATTGAGTATTGGATTAAGTCGAATTCGTATGATAAACATCATAGTCATGTAGTGAAAAGAAGAATATTATATTGGTGATTGAATTCTCTCAACCAATATTTTACTCTCACAAAATTAAATCATACTAAAGCTATATTGAGTATGGCATGAATTGAATGTCTTATTATCTTTCAACTTTAGGGCTTATAGAATTTGTACTCCATATTTCATAATAGAAGAACTTTCACATGCCTTATATTATGAAAACATCAAACATAGTAATGTGTTTATAAAAGAATAGATATTTTTATATATATGTAGTAATTTGGAATTATTTTTAATTTTGAGTTCTCCTTTTCTTTCATGTTTTGTTTGGAAAGTAAGGTCATTTCCTAGTTTACAATGTTTAATTTGTGAAACCCAAATTTTCCATCCATTACAAGTGGATAACTTATTTAAGCATACAAAATGGCTTTTCGCTTTCTCCTATTTGTGACATTCCCATGAAAAAATATATTCTTAATTACAATCCAACTCTTCCATTTTTCTTCTTATAAAGATTTTAAAATATAGAAAAAAAGCCTATAAAATCTATTATTCCTGTAAATTTGTTCCTATCATACAATTTTTTCATCCAATCATATTCTAGATAAATAATGTCTAGTTTAAAAAAACTTAGATATGTAAAAATCATTTCCTCTCTCTTCTCTCATTCTTAGTGGGAAATGGCCTACAAAAAGGACTAATAACATTATACAATATTGAAAAACAAAAAATATTATTATTATTGATAATATATGAAAATATATTACAATAACTCATATAAAATCTCTCACCTTATTATATAATAAAAACTAACAATAGTCACTAGAATGACTTTATTTCAATAAACCTATGGTTTTTCAACACTCAAGACATTCACAACATTGGAATTGCCCTGTTGGAAGTGAAACACATTTATAATGCTTCTCTTTAATCTTAGCTTGGCAATCATCACATTTCTGCACCGGATCATCATAACAATGGTCAACGGCAGTGACGCCAGCACTCTCTGCAACCAACAACCCACACACATTACAAAAATAATTTGACATTTTCACATTAAAAATAAATAAAATAATAATATATATACTGACTTGGATGATGAGTCAGAGGCCTGGGTAGTGTTGATGCAGTTGTTGGTGAGAGCAGGGTGAGCAGTATCAACACAGCGAGCATAGAAACAAGAATTCCTCTCTCATTCGCCATCTCTCTTTAAATTTCTCGCTCAAGATGATTTTGATAAACTTGTAATGTATTCATTTGAGAGTTTGCAGTGCCTGTTTATATAGGGAAGGGTGTCGTATTAATGAGGAAATATTTCCTCTTTTTATTTTCCAAGTTTCAAATATTTATTTTTAAAAATATTTTTTAAAAATAAATTGACAAAATTTCTAAATTTATATAAGAAAAAACATACTAAATATTCATATAAAAATAATATAAAATCAGAAACAATTATATCTTAATCCTACAATTTTAAAATATTCTAAACAAATTCATATATTTATAATAAACATTGTAAAATAATATATATTACATATTATAATTTTTTACCACTTATTAATAATTTGAAGTGTCATATAAAAGTTTTTTTTGAAAAAATATCATGTGGATAATTTCAGGCCAGATCATAAAAATACAATAATATAAGAATTCAATATATTTATAATAAACGTTGTAAAATAATATATATTACCTATTATAATTCATCCCCATCATAGACAAATGTAAGACTCATTTGACCATCAACTAATTTGGCAATTTAAGAAAAATGAATCATCTATATTAAGAGGCATAATTATTAGCCAATTTAATTTTTAAAATATTATCTTATATATGAATTTAGAAACTTGTCATAATTGAAATAATAGGATATAACTGTTTTTTTTTTTTTTTTAATATTTTACTATGAATTTTTTAAAATAGTTTCTATTTTTCTATATGAATTTAAAAACTTGTCATAATTTTAAATAGTATATAATTACTTTTAATTTTAAAAATATTTTACTATAAAATTTTAAAATAGTTTCTATTTTTCTGTATGAATTTAAAAACTTGTCATAATATATTAAATTTAAGATTTTGACATTTATTATTAGTAAATTAGTAATTATTAGTTTATTATAATTTAATATATATATATATATGATTGTATAATGCTTAAAATAACTTAAATAAAATAAAATAAAATAACTAAAATAAAATTGATTTAAATAATCCTAAGTCCACTTAATTTGCATATTATAGCTAAGCTAATTAAAATTCAAGAATTGTCTAAGAATTAAAAAATTAAAGTAAATACCTTAAATTAAATTAATAACTTAAATTAGATCAAATTAAGTAAATTAAATGAATTAAATCAAATAACTAAAATTAAATTAAAATATTTATTCGTATAAAAAGTCAGCTACACATTAGATAAAAAAATTATATGTCAATTTAAAAACCTAGTCAATTTAATTTTCAAAATATTTTTAGTAAGATAGTCATAAATATGAATTTAAAAACTTATCTTAACTGAAATAATAGGCTATAATTATTTTTAATTTTTAAAAATTTTAATATGAACATTTTTAAATAGTTGCTTATTTTTTTATAAATTTAGAAACTTGTCATAATATATAAAATTTAAGATTTTGAAACTTATTATTAGTGAACTAGTAATTATTAACTGATCATAATTTAATATTAATATTTAATATATATGATTGTATTTATTTTATGAAAATTGCAAATTTTTCTTATTAATATTATTATTAATTAGAAGAGAAGTTGCATATTTTGCAAGTTTTTTTCTTTTCCCTATTTATAAGCTAAGTTTTTCTTATTAATATTACTCTTAACTAGAAAAGAAGGTGCAAATTTTGCAAGTTTTCCTTATTTATAATTCAAGTTTTCTTTATCAACCAAACATTTTATACTTGGTCCAACTATCTTGGAGTAATATAGGCATTTATTTTATGCAAATTGCAAGCTTTACCTATTAATATTACTATTTTTTATTAAGGGAAAAATAGGTTTTGAGGGGAACCTGAAACCCCTCACAATAGGTTTTGAACGGACCAAAAACCCTCAGATTTTACTAGGATCTAGAACCTACAATGAAACCTCTGCCAAGAAGATAGGCAAATCAAAAGTTATGCTGGTGAAACCCTCGTTGGAACCAAAAACCAAGCTTCAAAGCAAGCAAGATAGCATCCGATCTCCAGACCAAAACCAACTGACCAAATATGAGTATGAGTATCATAAACAAGTCAATTCCATCACCAGACTATACCAGAGCCTACTGGATCATGTCGGATCCAAGTTAAGCTGAAACTGCTCAACCTACCGGGACCAGAAGGGTGTTGGTTAAGCATCCAAACAACTATTGTTGGCATCAATGACAAAACATCAATGCAACACATAATCAATTCCACCAAATGACCAACAAAAAGGGCATGAGAGACAAAGAGAAACATGGTTCTGCAAGCAAATGACCACTTTGTAGAGGATCCACAACAACAGATAGCAGCTAGGACAGATCAAAGCCCAATTGCCACGCCCATTGCACAGAGGGAGAAAGCTTATGAAACCCCTAAAACTGACTGCCAAAGCACCTATGATTTCTCCTATGGGTCGGACTCCACCTCTACAACCGCTCCCACATTTGCTCTCACAACCACCCAATAGACTGTAAGAAGCGAAGGAGGGGGCCAAACAAAAATAAGGCACAAATGCTCCATCACCATCACCATCTTCTATATCCTCAGCAGCTTTGTCAGAAACCCTAGTTCCACCCATGCATTTGTTCTCTCTCTCACTCTCCATTCGAAACAATTATCGTGTTTAGTTAAAAGAAAGTTATTAATATTATTGTTAACTAGAAGAGAAGTTGCATATTTTGTAAGTTTTCCTTATATTATTTTTAATTAGAAGATGAAATCTTCCTTATACTTACATTATTTAAAATAGTTTGGTGAACAAGTTAGTGGCTATCCATTTGAACAATAAACTCTCCTTCATTCCATTGTTAGAGCACTGATTGAGGTATTTATCATGAGAACAATAGTCACCTTTAATGCTTTAATCCAGAATGAAAGTTATTTGTAAATTCTAGGAAGAGATATTATCTTTATAAGTTCTCCCATTTGAAAAATAATAGTCTTGAGACTAAAGTGATTGCATGGTTTACCATTTACTTTGTATGGTGAGAGTTCCCTTTTTTTAACAAATTGGAGTGGTGACAACACCTTTGCTGCTAGTAAGGGACCAGATTTGCATATCTGTTTCTCATACTAATGAGGATTTATTGAAAGCATCTGATCTATGTGTATGGTCCTAGATTTGTTACTATTGTAATTGCATTTTTTATTTTGAATGTAGAACCTTTAGGTGTTGTTCAAATGAAAATGTAAGTACAAATAAAATATTTTCTATCCCATCTTTTAAGAATGAACATACTAGATGATTCTCGCACTGACGACTCTTCTTTTTTATGGCATGTCTTTGTTGTTCTATTAGTTGAATTTTCGGGTTCCCTTACCCATATACAGAAAAATCAGGTAGAAAAAGGCTAGCCCGACCCTTAACCAAAAATTGTCACGATCTAAGTTGGGCCCTTCAAAACTGTCAGCATCCAGCCAGACATAAGCAAGGGGGTTTTAAAAGGCTCCCCTAACCTTCGATTTAGGTCTTATGGTGGCTCCCAAAACCACCAGGAAGAAGCGAGCACCCTCAAAGTATCTGGAAGCAAGCCTGGAATTTGACAGGCAAAATGGCCATTTTTTCACTTTTGAATCGTATTTGACAGCGTAAAAAATTAGTAGAACGTATGCATTGACATGCTATTTTTTTCTAAAACCGCATAGATGACACTTCAAATTATAAATAAACTGTAAAAAAATATAGTAGGTAATATATATATACATATTAGTTTAGAATGTTTATTATAAAAATACAAATTTATTTAGAATATTTTGAAATGGAAGGATTTAGAATATGGAAGGATGTAGTTGTTTCTAATTTTATAATATTTTAATATGATTTTTAGAATAGTTCCATTTTTTCATATGAATTTAGAAACTTGTCATAATTAAACAATAGAAAATAATTGATAAAATATTTTAATATGAATTTTTACAATATATTCTATTTTTTTATACATAAATTTAGAAACTTAGTCAATTTAATTTTTAAAATATATTTAATAATATTGTTATAGAAATTTGTCATAATATATATAATTTTAAAATTTAAATGTTTATTATTACTAAATTACTAATTATTAATTGATTATCATTTAATGTTAATATATAATATATATTAGTGTATTAATTTAGAAACTTATTTAGTAAATTTAAGATTTTTGCATATAATACTAATTTATCATTATTTTCTCATTAAGATAATGATTTTCATTTCTTGCATTGATTTTCATTGCTTCAATCTTCTACTTTTATATTTTTTGACAGTTAATATTTTTCTTAAAACGTCAAATAAAAGGCATTGAAATGACTAAATCATCATCAAAAATTCATATGGCAGGTAGGGGTGACCGTCAAATTCCAGGCCTGTCTGGAAGTCATACCTCTAACAGCAAAGCTCCTATCCACCCCAATAGGGGTTTAAAAGAAGGAATCCATCAATAGAGAGAGCAGAGCTTCTAACCATGAACCAAGGTCGAGCAGCCAAAAGATGGAACCACAAATCTTTGTAGGACAGTTGGGTTTTGAAAAGGCTCCCAAAACCTTGCACAAAAGAAGAGGCCTGATCCAAATAGATTTCTAGTTGCAAGCTCCTCCAAGGTCTCCACCTCTATAGGAGAAAGGGGAGAAAAACCCTACATCAAGGAAAGAGAAAGATAAGCACCACCAGCCTCAAAAAGAAGGGCATCCAAATCCCGAACTAGAAGCCATCCCAACATACTCAACCCACAAATCTTCCCATGGCGAGAAGAATGGTCCACCTCAATAGGACCGTCTAAGAAAGGTTGAAAGATGGCAGCCTAAAGAACACCTTGGAATCCTTTGAGAAAAATAGGAAGAGAGGCATGACCACACACATCAAGAAGAAACCCAAAAAGGAGATGAAATAAAGACAGGAAAACCTCCCAATTAGAGGTCCCCTCCAACATTTGAACCCGTCCAACGACCAAGATGCCGGAAAGCCAAAAAAAAAGCACCGCCCTTGTCCAAAACAATCCTTCTGACCCATAATAGAAGCAACGAATAGATGAACCTAGGAAGGCCCACGAAGCAGGAGCACACACCCCTAAGACCCAAACCCCATAAGCAACAACATACATCGAAGCCCACACACCTGCCTCATCTCCTCCCCCTCCAGAAAAGGCACCAACCCCAACTAAGAAGAAGCAATGGCACAATAGAGATCGGGAGGAAAAAGCATTAGATAGTTCAAATAATCGGAAGACAACTAAGAGGGGAGGTGAATCGGTTGTCACAGATTATTGAAACCATTAGCGATTTGAACTTTAATACCGGAACCCAAAACATTAATACCAGAATAGCAGTTAAACCAATTAAGCAAAAACAATATCGCAGAATAAATACCATCCACATGACACCAAGATTTGTACATGGAAAACCTGGTAAAGGGAAAAACCACGGTGGGAATCCTACCCACTGTCAGATAATACTTTTGCAGTAAGTATGTGAATTACAATTGAGTAGCCTGCACTTGCAGGAAGGCCAGCAGCCTAGAGTGCACTGCTCATCACAAAAGGAGCCTCACTAACTATATATAAATCTAGACTACAATCTGGAGAAGTGTTGAACTGCAAAAGATAGTATCTCCTATGCCTGAGTATAGTTCTGATTAAGCTCAATATCGGAGGACTAAATCCTCTTACATAAACCCAATTCAATCTCTAATGATCGACCGACTCCTCTTCTTGAATAATATTACAAAATTTGCACATTACATTCCTTGACCATGACCTCTAACAATAACCATGATGATCTACAATGAGATCTTACATCTATTTATACAAAACCCTCGACCATAAACAATCAGGTCAGCCACCAGGCAATAAACCAATTACATAATTACAAACCATGCCGGCCTTAGAACAAACAAATAATATCAATACATAAGACATCTTAGAAATACATCAATAGGTCCTATCCACACGTTACATTAAAGTCAGTCCATAATCTAGATCAATCGAGACCCAATATAGGTCCACACGCTTCAGCAATGATCTCCATCAGCCAAGTCTAGAACATGATCAACAATAGCTTCCTAAAACTCCACCAAAAGCTGCACCAACAGCACTTACGCAATTCATCAAATATCTCCACCAAAAGCTCTATCGGTGAAACCCTCGCCGGAACTAGAAACCAATTTTCTAAGCAAGCAGGATAGCATCCGATCTCTAGACCAAAACCAATTGACCAAATATGAGTATGCGTATCACGAACAAGTCAATTCCATCACCAGACTATACCGGAGCCTAGCAGATCATGTTGGATCAAAGTTAACCAAAAACCACTCAACCTATCGGGACCAGAAGGGTGTTGGTAAAGGATCCAAACAGCTAGTGTTGGCATCAATGACAAAACATCAATGCAACACATAATCAATTCCACCAAATGGCCAACAAAAAGGGCATGAGAGATAAAGAGAAACATGGTTCTGCAAGCAAATGAACCCTCTATAGAGGATCCACAACAACAAATAGCAGCTAGGATAGATCAAAGCCCAACTGCCACGCCCATTGCACAAAGGGAGAAAGCTTACAAAACCCCTAAAACCGACTGCCAAAGCACCTGTGATTTCTCCAACGGGCTAGACTGCACCTCTGCAACCGCTCCCACATCCGCTCTCACAACCACCCAACAGACTGTAAGAAGTGAAGGAGGGGGCCAAACAAAAACAAGGCACAAATTCTCCATCATCGTCACAATCTTCTATATCCTCAGCAGCTTCATCAGAAACCCTAGTTCCACCCCTACATCCATTCCCGCTCTCGCTCTCCATTCGAAACAATTATCGTGTTTAGTTAAAAGGAAGTTATTAATATTATTGTTAACTAGAAGAGAAGTTACATAATTTGTAAGTTTTCCTTATATTATTTTTAATTAGAAGATGAAGTCTTCCTTATACTTACATTATTTAAAACAATTTGGTGAACAAGTTAGTGGCTATCCATTTGAACAATATACTCTCCTTCATTCGACTACTAGAGCACTGATTGAGGTATTTATCATGAGAAAAATAGTCACCTTTAATGCTTTAATCCCGAATGAAAGTTATTTGTAAATTCTAGTAAGAGATATTATCTTTATAAGTTCTCCCATTTGAAAAATAATATTCTTGAGACTAAAGTGATTGCATGGTTTACCATTTATTTTGTATGTTGAAAGTTCATTTTTTTTAACAAATTGGAGTGGTGACAACACCTTTGCTGCTAGTAAGGGATCAGACTTGCATATATGTTTCTCATACTAATGAGGATTTATTGAAAGCATCTGATGTATGTATATGGTCCTAGATTTGTTACTATTGTAATTGCATTTTTTTTTTTGAATGTAGAACCTTTGGGTGTTGTTCAAATGAAAATGTAAATACAAATTAAAAAAAAATATCTCATCTTTTAAGAATGAACATATTAGATGATGCTCGCACTGACGACTCTTCTTTTTTATGGCATGTCGTTCTTGTTCTATTAGTTGAATTTTCTATTGGACCCAGTATTGAACAAATTGTAGCTAGCTTTCATTCGTATAAAATTGGATCCTTGAAAAATGTTATGTTATAATATATGCTTTTAGATCATTTCAAGAATAGGAAACTAAAATTGGAAAGAAGTAGTTTTTTTGTTTTTTTTAATGGAGGTCCAGACTAACGAGCACGACAGCCCGACAAGGGCATGAAGCCCGTGAGTTGCCATCCCAGCGAGGGCCTTCACACATTAATATTTTCCATCTGATACAGGGGCACGAGCCAATAGCCTGAACCTCTTCGGCTAAGAGCCAAGGACTGAGGGGTATCCATTCCGCCAAATTCGCCCGGGGCACGATCCCGGCCTCATACTTTATGATGTTGGAGCCTTGCACTCAACAAGACTTGATCCCTGGTGGGCTCATTTGGAGCCATTCAACTTCACCAATAGACCAAGTGCCCATTGACGAAAGTAGTTTTGATTTAATAGTTAAAAAAAAAAATTAAAAAGATAAAATTTAGTTAAGAAAATAATAGAAGTTCTATTATTATTATTCTATTTAAAATACATATAAATATTTTTTTATATATTTTTTAGTTTATAAATTAAATTAACATATTCAAAAATAAATTAAACACAACTTATTCAATATATTGAATAAAAAAATTTATTTAACATATATTTTTTTAAAATAAAGTAGATTTATCATAATTATGTTCTTTTTAAAGCTCGTGTTTAAGATAGTAGAAGATAATTTTAAAATACTATAAGTTATTCTTAAAAAAAAAAAAGTAATTTTAAAACCATTTATTTCTATCTTAAAACATAATTAAATGAAAATGAATTGTATTATCACCTCCCAATAGTTTTATAGAAAAATATTAGGAAATCATTCAATCTTTATTACGCCGAAGGCTACCCTATATGAGATTGACAAACTCATTTTATCCATCAACGGTCCACGATGATTGAGAGAGAGTGCAAGACGATTGCACTGTCTTTAACCGTTGATTCACTTTCCGTCAGCGTATATTGATGTTGCCCGGTAATTGCCCCGTCATTGCCTACCCACTCAGCATGAAAACTGCATGCGTTCGTAGGGTCGCTCCTCTTCTTTGTTTCATTTTTACAGTACAAATCTCTCCTCTTCCCCTAATTTGTCTGCTATCACAGGCAAAGAGCCCTCAAATCCCATAGCCCCTTCCTCTCTCTTCGCCATTTTTGCTAAATACGGCCTCCTCTTTTCTTTTCGTAGCTCCTTCCAGAAAAATGCAATTGCGTTAGTTTTCGTCTAGAACGAATCAATGTAACCAGAACGGTTTGCAGGCAGATAAGTGATTTGAAGGCAAAAATTGCAATCTTGATTGTCATGGATGAAGCCATCTTTGATCCCTGCGTTGTTTCTTTCTCACTTACTTTATTTCTTCTGGTTTGTGTCTGATGAAAGAAGCGATCAATCTATGAAATTCTTGATTTGTAAATGGGTCTTTACAAGCTATGTATGATAGCAGAGCCCTCCTGGTAATGGAAATAACATTCAGTGGAAGAAACACAATGAGAGATCCCACAAAACCAACTGCTAAAGATGGAGCCCCCGCCAAATAAGCAGCGCCTGTAATCGGAGATGGGTTGGGCGCATCTACCTCCGCAGCGAAAACCGATGATATCATGAACACCATCATTATCACAGCCAAAAGTAGGGCATCAATGTTGTTTTATGTTGTTCCTGCCATCTCCACACCCACTATATCACAGATCACAATAAAGAGATTTGCAACTTTGGAAGATCTCCAAACAGCTAAATACAGCCTCTGTTAATGTAAATAAGTGTGAGATTTGTAGTCTTTATCCTTTACATTAACGCAATTACTTTTGAATCTTTACAACTAGAACACCATATACAAAAGTAAATGACATCATTAAGTCTTAATAATAATTCAAGTCTCTTTCGTGAGATGGCAATCTACTTTTAAGGGTGGGATACTATGGACGAATTTGTGTGAAACTTGATAGCAACACATCTTTTGTTGGTGGAAAGTTGTACCACTTTATGCTTAATTTTTTAAGTCGCTTCTTTTTGTTATCATTTGTAATTAACATGGAATTCTATTTGACACTAGGAATTTTATAAGGGGTAGGGAAAGGATCCAGTAGTTGTGCACCCTAACTTCACGCTTTTCAAAATCTTACATGGAAATTTCAAATCACTCCAATTTTTTTACAGTAGCTTACTTGGCAAGTCCCCTGCTTATAGCTAAGGTTTCAGGGCCACATCATCAAATATGATGCCACATCAGCATGCTTTTTGCCAAGGTGTCCAAAACAGCCCCCCAAAAAAGTGAGACCAATAGGTGTGCAAAAGGGCCCCAATACTTGTACAGCTGATGTGGCATCACATGATTGGTTACTTTTCACAACAAATGGTATATTTCATTCAATTATTGGTACTTATCATACAACTATTGGTGCAATATTATACAAAGGTTGGACATTAAATCAACAAGTATGGGGGTATTAAATCAAAAACTTCTATCACAAGAATTGGAACGCTCTCAACTACTGGGTCCTTTCCCCTATATATTTTTACTAGAGATAAAGCTTTTATGAATTATTGGTTAATAAATTTAGTGTAAGTGAAATCACAAACATTAGAAAGAAGGTGAGCAACGATTTATGTCTTGACCAACATGGATTTTGTGATTTCTACCATACAAAATCAATTGTCACTTTGCCTTTCTTTCCGCCATATGTACATGATTATCTCTTTGGCTTGGTTCCATAACAATACATGACAAAGAAGCAGCAATTGAGAATGCATCTTTTATGGAGCCATAGTATAATGGGCTTCTTGTTCCTAAACTCTCTACACTTATTGTGAGATTGAAATAGGTTTGTATCATCACATCTAATTTAGCCTACAATCAACCTAAACCATTCACTCAGGCAAAATCATTATTTTTCATTAACACCACAACAATGACTTAGAAAATTTTGACAAACAGCTCAGACTGTTTCCTTGACTCTGGAACAAATCTCTAGGAGATCCAATAGTTGAATGATTTATTTTGAAACAAAATTTACAAATTTCTTTCTCTATCTTCATCTCACTCCGTTTTATCTTTTTCTTTTCACTCCTCTCCTCTCTCTCCTCTCTCTCTCTCTCTCTCTCTCTCTCTCTCTCTCTCTCTCTCTCTCTCTCTCTCTCTCTCTCTCTCTCTCTCTCTCTCTCTCCCTACTCTATATCTCTATCTCTATTTCTCCCTTTAACCCCTCTCTCTATAGATTTCCATTCATATATTTATCTACCTCTATCTTCATATCTCTCTTTATCTCCTTCTATATCCCTCTATTTCTCTCTATATCAACTTCTATCTATATCTATCCCTCTACCATTCTATATACTGAGCCATATCTCCCTCTCTCCCCCTTTTTTTCTTTCTCTCTGCATTTCTCTCTCATCCTCTCCCCATCTCTCCATCTCTCTCTCCCTCACTAGAACTATTAATCACAAAAAAATGGTCTTTTTTTGGATATATTTGAGTAGTACATAAGGTCAATTGATAGGCCATTTATAAAACAATGTTGTTTATGTGACAATGGTCCCAATGAAGAAAATGATAACTATAAATAAACCATGCATTCATTTATAAGGAACCAAACATAAGTGAAAGAAAAAAGAAGAGATATAAAGGGAGAGGGAAAGGGATATGTATGGGCCAATTTGTAATAGAATTATTAATGAAGGTGCTAACAAAGGTTGACACCTAGTATGGTGGCTTTACCTCTGGTAAATCTTTGCACCAATGGTTACAATTTTAACAAAATATTAAATTATTTGTAGTTGACGTAATAGCCTTATTTTAATTTTTTGTCACACATGCACCGTCCTTTAGTGCCCTTTCCCACTTATACAATTTCTTAAGACAAAATACTTTCTGAGGAAAATCTCTCTCTCTCTCTCTCTCTCTCTCTCTCTCTCTCTCTCTCTCTCTCTCTCTCTCTCTCTCTCTCTCTCTCTCTCTCTCTCTCTCTCTACATTTGCATTTTCCTATCTCTCCCTCTACCTTTCTATATTCTATCCATTTCTTCCTTTTTAATTCTACACAAGCCTCCCTATCTCTCTCTATCCATCCATCCCTCTCCCTCTCTCCCCCTCTTCCTAAGCCTCTATATCTATATCTCTTTGTCTTTTTATCTCTATTTCTTCGTATTTCATTTTCCACCTCTACTTTTATCTTTATCTCACTATCTCTTCATATCTATTTACCCCTATATGTCTCCCTCTCCCTACCCTTATATGTCTTCAATTCATTTATGCCACAAATGTATACAAATAATAGACCAAACTTTTCTATAATTCACATTCCATACATCTTCGGTGTACCCATTGCACACCAAGGTGCGATTGCTAGTTTTTTAAAATTGGAAATATTTTTTTATCATTATCATTTTCAAACTGTTTTATAGAGTAAAAGAGGGATACTTTCAATATTTATTTTATAAAATTAAATTTACCTTATAATTTAAAAATGATTTCTATTACGATTTTATAGGATAAAAGAAAGTATTTTTTAGTCTTTATTTTATAAAATTAAATTTACATTCTAAATTTAAAAATGATTTCTATTACTATTTTATAGGATAAAAGAGGGAAACTTTCAATCTTTATTTTATTAAATTTACATTCTATTTTTAAAATATTGTTATTATCATTTCCAGCTGTCTTATAGAATAAAAGAGGAAAACTTTCCAACTTTATTCTATAAAACAAAATTTAGTATCCACTATGCATTATATAATTTTTTTTTTCAAATATAATAGTTGGAGATTATTAGCAATGGGTCATGTCCTGTAACCAAGCACAAGAGGGCAAGGTGTGATCATGCATGCAACCAACAATAGGCATTGAGGAGCAACAAAAGGCACCTATGGGAAACATTGACCACAAAAGAAACATGAGGTCATAGAATGCAAGTATAGAAAAAATTAGATTAAATATAAAATGCTTGTTCCCTCTATATACTCTATTTCATAAGCCGTCATTCGATGCGATGTGTAAATTATTATAAGATTTAGAATCCTAGGGAATGTGAACTTCTAGATTCACTTGCATGCATGGATGACTCTTAGGTGGTCTTGTAGCTTACAAGATGAACATGCTCACTCTAGGCTTACACATCCACACAAAACATAAAATCACAACTCACAATTAAGTGACAATATTCAAATTTTGTTTTCATGAAAACGTCAATTGCACATGGGAAGTATTCATAGTTTTATGATAATCACAATGGAAAAAAATTGATAATTAGATTTTTATAATTCAAAAGAAGTTATTCCAAACGCTTGAGCAATTGGTGCAAATTTGGCCTTTATAACTTGAGGAATTGATTTTGCACAGTGCATAGATGAACCATTGGCATGCGGTTTGAATTGACAATCATTTTTTAAAATGACTACCTAGACATTAATAGTATACTTTCACTACAATTTATTCAAGAATTTTTTAGGACTCTTAATCAATTGTGAATATAAGTTGTCTTGGCACAAATTCCAATGTATCCATTCAATTTTGACTAAATTTAATTTCTTCAATACTCTTTAATAAATTTGAAAAACATGTTCCAATCAACTCCAACACCCAATAATAAATATAATACCAATTTATTTTTTGTCTATTCTAGCATGTAGCCCAAACAACAGTGCCCCTTGGTACTCAAGTACTTAAAATAAAGATTGTGGGTTTCATTTACATCATTTAGATTGTGTTGGTTTTTTTTGGTGATGGCATGAACAATTGGGATGAACAACATTAACAGTGATTCACAAAGCTGCTAAATGGAGCTCTGAACTAGTTGTCGCTTGTGAAGTATGGATAGAAATCAAATTTGAATTTTATACAATTGATCGCTTGTAATCGAGTGACTTTCATTTGCTTGGTCCCTTAATCAAATCAAACTTGGCCTAATCTTTTCTTTAAGATTGAGCTAAATACCGAATGGATGGGAATAGATGATTAAACTAGAGGAAAGATATTTAACTCTTACCTGCTAATATAAAACTATATTTTCTAGATTATTTGATGGGATTGGTGGATTAGTAGATCCAGGCCTAGTGAGCAAGGGCCTTCAATCTCTTCTAGATACATATGTCCTGGTAGTTACAACAAAACCATAGATACTCTACTTTGTTGGTTCCTATACAAATCATGGATCGGGTGCTAGAATCCTATTTGTCACTCCTCAGGGACACACACTCCCTAGATCTTACAGGTTGATGTTCACTTGCACCAACAATATAACTGAATATGAAGCTCTGGTCACAAGTATCAAACTAGCAGTGGAGTGGAAAATCATAGAGCTACAAGTCTTTGACGATTCTCAATTAGTCATCAATCAAGTCAATGATTACTATCAAATAAAGGATGACAAGCTAATTCCATACAAAAGAATGGTTGATGATTTCAAGAAGTATTTTATCAATATTACCTTTGAACAAATTCCAAGGCTAGACAACAAAGTTGCACATGCCATGGAAACCATTGCCTCTCTTCTAAAAATTTCAAAAAGATAGAATCATACGAGTTCCTAGTGGAACAATTGTTTTCCCCTACCTATGATAATATTGATTCTCAAGTCATATGCCACCTAGTTGGTTCTGAATCTCCAATATATGGGAATATCTATACTTATCTAAAATACAATACCCTTCCACCTGATCTATCCTGAAACCAAAAATTAAACTTTATCCGTTAAATAGTCTATTACACTCTAACAGCCGATACGCTATACTGACAAGGTCTTGATGGTAATCTCCTTAGATGTCTGGAAAGTAATGAATCTAAAACCACTTTACAAGAGGTTCGTGAAGGTATCTATGTATGCATTCAAGTGGTCCTACCTTAGCCAAGAAACTATTGAGACTAGGATACTATTGGCCAAACATGGAAAAAGAGTCCAATCAATTTGCTAAAAAGTGTCAAAAATGTCAGATCCATGGGAATCTTATGCATGCACCAACATAAGAGTTGTATCCATTCACAACATCATGGGCATTTTTTCAATGGCGACTCAACCTCATAGGTAAGATCCATCCCTCCTCCTCAAATGGACACAAGTTCATAATCATATCCGCTAAATATTTCACAAAGTGGATTGAAGTTGTTCTATTAACCACTATCATTGGCAAACAAATATCCTCCATTTTGAATTACATTATCTATCGGTATGGAATTCCTAGTTCCATTATCACTGATAATGGTAGACTCTTCAAGAACCAAGATGTGAAATAACTATGTGAAAGATTCCATATCAAGCATCACTTCTCCACACCTTATTATCCTCAGGGGAATGGCCAAGCAAAAGCTTCAAATAAAACCATTTTGAAAATCCTGAAGAAAATAGTGAACGATTTCGATTGAGATTGGTTTGTCCAACTCAACCCTGCCTTATGGACATATCGAACTAGTATCTCTACCCCTATAAGAGAAACACCATACGCAGTTATATATGGATCATAATCCATTTTACCCATTGAGGTCGAGATGCCTTCACTCAGAGTATTACTAAGAGGACTCGTCCCTGATGAAGAATACACGATCAACAAACTACAAGAATTAGAGCTAATAGATGAACATCGTCAGCATGCTTTTGATCATCTAAAAGCATATCAACAATTGATATCCAGAAATTATAAGCGCAGATTGAAGTCAAGAATGTTTCAGGCTGGTGACTTGGTACTAAAAGAAAATCCTCACAATCTACAAGATCGAGAAAAGAAGGGCAAGTTTGAACCAACCTGGCTTGGTCCATTTATCATCATCTCAGCATATGGATCTAGGGCATATCATCTATCTACATCAAAAGGATACTTGTTTGATGAACCTATGAACAATGTCCATGTCAAGAGGTCTTACATATGAGTTATCCAATGCACACAAAAGCAAGTTAAAATACAAAAAAAAAAAAAAAAAAAAACCACAAAAATAAAAATAAAAAAAGTTGCAATTAAAGCAAGTGGTAAAAACCTGGCAATAGGCGTTATTTGTGATAAATCGGCTATTCTATTTTGTTAGCATCATATATCTACTATCTTCTTTCATATCTATCCAAAAAAAGGGCCTTGTGCATACTCATGCATGGCAGTAACATCTCATCATGGATTGGTACTCATTTTATACATCCAAAATAAAAGGTTGTGTCAAAACTAAGGGCAAAATCTTGATCTAAATGAGAAGAGAGACAAACCGCTTTAGGCTTCACTAAATAGACAACCAGTAATAGGGAAAACACATCAAAACAAAAATCAAAACACACCTCAACATCATAGAACAAAATTTTCAAAGACAATCATCAGACTTAACATTAGGATTAGGATCAAGCTCGTTAGAATCAACATCAGGATTAGTACAAACACAACACGATGGATGATCTATTTTAAATCATGATTTGATTACTTTAGCATGAGGTTTGATAATTTGTATATTAATTTTTGATTATCATATCTCCTAAGAAACTCAGGGATGTATTGAGCTAGGGAAGCAAGGAAGGAGTCTGATATTTTCTTTGTCTTCTAGCTGTAAGTTGATCGTTAGTACTATGCAAATTTGTCACAATACATGATTGGAAATATATCATTGAAGATATTTCTCATTTTTATATACTAATGATTAACTCTTGTTTGTTTTATGCAAATAACACTCAGGTTGTCTTGGTTCAATTATACATCGATGCTTGTGTCATTTTGTAATATCAAAATCCATGTCAGTTGTACTCAGGTCATCATGGTTCAATTATACCATCGATATGTGTACTAACTTCCAACATTTTAAAAGATCAATGATGATAAAAAGAGCACAAGGAATTGGCTGACGGAATGTCAGCATTGCATAATTAGTTTGCATGGTGACAATAAATACTATTCATATCAATTACATTTAATTGCATTCATGTGTAGTTGTATCTAAGTATCATTATCATCACTTCATCTTAAATCACAAATTGTTCACAATACCATTCATTATCGTCATTTTATTTAGTTGCATCATTGTGTCAATAACATATAACTATAATCATTTACATCATTATTATATCATTCGGATTGCATTTCAAAAATACTAGTGTGAATCCATCCATATCATTAACATATACTTTCATATCACATCATTTCGATACATTTTCATATCATCATCATACATAAAATCAGTACATTCATACATCATTGAAATAAATCATAAACACATTATAACCATATAGAGCAAAAATCAAATGCATCCATCTATCATATAAGTAAAACATAAATCATGTACCATGTAACATGAATCTAATCATCTACTGCGTATCATATCATAAATTCAAAATCAATGACCAAGTGTATAGTGATGTCAAAAACATTAAAAAGATACATCTCAGGCAAAACATGAATCGTAAAATGTCTTTAGGGGCATGTATACATCAAAAGGAGAACACATAGACCTAATTTGTTCTCTCTCCAAATACTGTTGGCCTAACCGAACCTCTTGTTTCTCCCCCAAATGCACCAATATCAACACATCTAAATCTGCCTGTAGCATGATATCAACAAAATATCAATTATCTATCAATCAATCAATTATCCTATCAGCTCCCTTGAGATTTTAATCAATCTCTTTGAGCACATATTAGTGACTCTCATCAATCATGAGGTCACACAATCGATCAACCCTATCAAATCATCAAATCATGAGTTTATATCATTGACCCTCATCAATCAGAAGGTCAATCAAACTCAATCTATCAGTGACTCATCAATCATGGGGTCACACAATCGATAAACCTTATCAAATCATCAAATCATGAGTTTATATTATTGATCCTCATTAATAAGAAGGTCAATCAAACTCAATCTACAGTGACTCTCATCCATCATGAGGTCATACAATCAATCAAACCTATCCAGTCATCGAATCATGAGTTTATAACATTGACACTCATCAATCATGAGAGAAATCAAACTCAATCAATCATCTAAATGAGTGAACACATCAAAGTAATCAAGAAATTGACATTTTATTGGGAGATCAAATCAAGTTAGCCGACAACATCAATTATTTAATTTATCGGGAAATGAATCGATTGTCAAAATCCCAAAAAAAATCAAAAAACTATCTGATTCATCTCTCGAGGGGGCATGCTTACATCATTATTTGACAATCAGCATTTGGGGAAAATTAAAAAAATTATCTGCATCATCAGGCGATTTTTGTTTGAACCAACATGTGCACACACATCACTTCAAAGAGGGGCACAATGTAGACACATAAATCTGACCACCTAATTAAATACATATTCAATATTTCTTTAATTGACTAGCAATTCTTCTATTAATTAAATCATATTTAATTAATTCACTTCCCTCTATTGATTAAATAAATTATTCAATTTATTTGATATATTTTATTTAGCCAAATTCTAGCCATTAATTAAATAAATTGCATTTATTAAATTAAATCCCTCTTTTTCATTTAATTAAATTTACATTTCATTAAAAATCCATTTGCATTTAAATAAATCAATATTTATTTAAATCCTCTCAAACGAAATTTGCAACCCACTTTTTGAAATAAATCAATTTATTTCAATTAAATCCTAAAAATCCTCCCACTTGCATGCTTAAACCTCTTCTAGAATGTTCTAATCACTTCCAATTTATCCTAATCCCCCTTTAATCATTTGCATGTTTTTTAAGAAAATGTCACTTCTCAAAAAAATGCAAAAGTATTCACAAACCATTAAAATATTTATGTCTCCAACAAGTTAACCTCAAAAGTCTTCAATAACCATTAATGATTAACTCAAACTCAACCCTTGGTTAGATAATTTCTCTCTAGCTTAACCATCTTTTAACCCATGGGTCTCTTTAAGCATTCATTTCTTTGACCATGGTTATCCCTTTAACCTTTGCACAAGATTTTATCCTTTGGATAAAAGAATTATCCTATAACTCAACCCTAACCTTACCCCCTAGGGTAACCACCATGTCTATCTCCTCTTAAACCCTCTCTTGTTGACAATTGTCGCCATTTCATTGGTGAAAATTGTAAACATGGATTGATTATCCTTCAATCTTAACCCTTGTTAAGATTATCCAACCTTAACCATCCAATTTCTTATTTCTTCCATAAATAGGCCTCATTTCTTTTATTATCCATGATCCAAGTTTTCATGCATCCAAATTATAGTTCATTTCATCAAGCTTTTTGTCTATCTTTGTTAATCATCATCTTAATCATTTGGAAGCATGTTAGTATAGCATTTTATTATGTTAGCATAGCTTGTTTAACTTTATTTATCATAGAATAATCCTCATCTTAGTAAGTTTATTATACCCACATAGATCTTAGGTGCATGTTGCATATAGATCATTTTATCCATTATCACTCGTTCTTGGATTTGTCATTCCAAAGGTCGGTTTCTCAATCATCTGAGATCAACCATGACTTGAGGAATCCTATGAGAGAGAACAGTGAGACTCTTTTGAAATATTTCCTTGTTTAAACTAGTTTAACTAGGTTAGTCTTTATAACTAATTTTCATTGGTATGTCTAGTTTCATGTTTTTTTGACTAATTGGAAGGTACTGACATCCTAGCATACATTTTTGGTGCCCACTGTGGGGCCCGTCCCTAAATTTTTAATTGTTTTGTATGCAGGTTGAAGACAAATTCTTGGGAGAATCTCATAATAGCACATATGTAAGCCAGTCTAGTGCATATACCCCATCTTTTAGCATATGTGACCTGTACTCTAGCGCATCTGAATAATAAGTCAGCGCATAATAACCTTATTCGAGTGCATAAGGATTGAATCTTTCTTTAGTGCATCAAAACATCAATATAGCGCATTTGAGTCCCAACCTAGCACATAGGCACTGCAAAATAGCACTTTTCTTTTATCTTTTAGCGCATGACAGACAAAAATATTTTTGTAAGACAGAAAAGGTGAAAAGTTTAGGCTTCTCAGCCCACAATATTAATTAACTTTTTCAGCAGGTTTTTGCAAAAACTAATGTTGGTTGCACATCCAAAGGAGTTAGATTAGAATTTTTTCTTTATTTTTCAAAGATTTTTTCTTTTATTTCACAAAGGGATAAAAAGAATTCACTTTATTTCCTTGAAAAGGTAAAATGAACATCACACTTCATTTTTTTTCAAGGATATAAAAACAACCTCATCTTGTATTTTGGTGCTTTAAAAGGAACCTCATTTTCTTCTTCTTCTTTTGCAAAAGTTTAAAAAGAACCACAAAGAAAACATTTCTTTTTGGCGTACTTAAAAAGAACAAAACATTTTTTTATTTTGTTACAAAGGGATAAAAGAAGGCAAGCCACACTTCCTTTAAAAACTAAAAAAGAACAAGTCATTTTATTCAAGTTGTGAGTTTTTTTTTTTTTTAATTTTAAACTTTCTCAAAAAAGTTCATCATTGCAATTTATCATTGATGATTTTTCTTTTGTTGAGCAGGTTTTTTTCCACAAAGTTAAAAAATATTGTGATCTTTTCATCATTGCTATCTTGGGTAAAATGAACATCATGATTGTTGGAACAAATTTTCCAAGTAGCCATTAGATCATTTTTCAATATTAGGATAAAAAGAACAAGTTTTCATTGTGACTTGAAAGTGATAGGTATATGCTCTCTACTTAATTGGGTGATCAAAAAGCCAAACTAAATCCTTTTTGTTTTCTTTCATTTCTTGCAAATAAGATATGACCTTTAGCAGGCCTTCCCTCCTGAGAAGCCCATAAGGTCAATGAGAGGGTAATGACCTAAGTGGGGAACGACTAACGCCAAGTATTCCAACCCACTATAATCAAATGTGAATGTGATGAAAATAAGGTTCAACTATTTTGCTCATTGATTATCCTTCCCCCAGTATCCTTGAGATACGTAAAGCCTTTGTACTAAAGGTTGGGAAGCCTCCCAAGGGAGTTTATCATTGAAGATAGGACAGAAGCCTTACTAAATGCTTTAAGAGTAGAAGACTCGCCATGTTAGTTATCCAAACATTTTTAATATCATACTGCAAGGGTGGGGAAGAATTTTCCCCCAAGACACTCACCATACATCTCCCAAGAAAATGATCTAATTGAGAAGAAAGTCTCTTTAGTTCAACTTCTAGAAAAAAGGCAAAATAATGGGTGCACGTTAGGGTGTGACATGGTTGTTTGAGTTGAAGGAGTATCAAGATGTTAGCTATTGATATTTTTAATGACCCTTGAGATTAAAGAATTTTCTTGATGTGTCTTTCTTGTTCAAAACCACTGAAAATAAACAGGGATTTGAAAAGATCCTATTGAACATACACTCATTGTTTAGACTATAGACAAATACAAATTGTCTTATTACTTGTTGTTTTGTTTTCAAATCATTTTCAAAAGATCATCCATCAAACAAACAAAATTCTCACAAAAACACAAGTCAAGTTTGTCAAAATTTTAAACCTTAAGGTAGTTTAGTGCATCAGTAGTTCAAATTAGGGCTTTGGATCATCAGTGTAGTGCATCTTACTCATTTAATAGCACATTGGAAGCAAACATTAGTATATTCAATGCACCCAATAGCGCATGAAGGTCTGGTCAAGTTTTCAAAACATCAATAGTCTGAGAAATGCCAGTTAGCACATAGTTGGAAAACTTTAGCACTTTCATAGGATAGCTTAGCACATAGAAGGAACAAAATAACACATTTGATACACATTTTAGTGCATCCTTTCCCTAGTTTATCACATAGTCGAAAAAAAAAAAATCTCAGATGGAGAGCAGGTTATAAATTTTTTTGGAAAATTAAAACCATCTTTGGATACCCTTTGAGGAATTGTTCTTTTTAGTCACCAAAAATATCAGTTTCAACTTAGGAGAATCAGGATATCACAAGGGTTCTTAAAAACATAGATCAATCAAAATAGTGCACTTATCATTCTTATTTTTAGCTAAGTTTCATTTATCAAGATACATAATCCTCCATCACGAAACAAAGCTACAAATCAGATTACCTTAGTCTTATCAAATAGGAAGGATCTTTCCTATTTTGACTTAGGTATTGCATATCCAATTAGCACTTCCAACTGTGATCAAAGTTTAGAACAAATCTCCATCACTTGTATGACCATTCATCATCAATCCAAGAAAAGAAAACACAGTCAAAAGGCAATCTTGAAAAGGAGAAAATTTCTCTACATGTAAACCACAAACTATTGCTAAAACATTGCACATTCCTACACTGTTTTTTGTGAATATCTACGTGGTCATGGACTAAGTTTGATGAAGAACCCGGTTATCCCTTAACAGTTTCTTTAACTTGATCTCACAGCTGTCAAAGAACCCGGTTATCCCTTAACTGTTTAAACAAATTCATATCATAAAATCACATTAATAACTGCAGACAAATCCATTTGCCGAAGATTTTGAACTCCTCTACAACATTTGTTAAAATCATCACTTCTAAGATTGACATAGTAAAAGCAAACAAAATCTATTAAAATATAAAAATAGAAAACAAGAAGTAGCTACAAAACTAAAATCAAGGGCAATCTTTCCTAATTAATATGGTATAAATCCCTATATAACACGGCTCTGCATTACTATTTTAACTAAATCATTTTGTGTGGTCTCTAAAACGTAAAGAGAGATGGCAAGTAAGAGAGTTAGTCTGGTCTCTATGCTGGCTGTTTTGTTACTGCTCTCAATAATGACTGCATCAACAGCCATGCCTCTTACGGATGATCTAAGTATGTATATGCATATAAGCTAATCTATTACTTTTCGTTTATATTAAAATGTCAAATTAATTCGTGAATGCGTATGGATTGTTTTTTATATTAAAAGCAGTCAAAGGATTGATCCATTAGAAAAAGAAGGAAAACAGCCATAAAACCACTATCAGCATATATTAATATGTGTAGATTGTTGATTGCAGGTAGTGCTGGCATTACTGCTGCTAACCATTGTGACTCTAATCCTGTGAAGACTTGTGGTGAATGCTCAACTAAGATCAGAGGACATTATAAATGTGTTCCAGCTGCAAAAGGGGGGTTCACCTGTTGTGAATGTACTGAGTGTTAAACAGCAATTTACAAAGATGTTTAAATGGCTCTTTGAAAGCTCATAAATAAGGTGGAGATTGTTACCAAGTTTTGATTGGTGTTATCAAGGATTCAATAAAAATAGCGCTTTTTAATTGTAAATTCTTTTGCTTAAATAAATTCGATGTTTTGAATCTTTAATATTTCTGTTTTAAATAATTTATGAATTTTATTATTAGAATACAACAGTGGAAGATCAGAAAATAATAAATAAATAGACCTCACAATGGATAATTTAAGTCCATTATACTCTTATGATATTTGTTTTGTTTTTCTATTAAGTATTTTATTGTACAAAAATTGAAACTCTGTGAAAATCCATTTAATCAAAGGAAAAAAAAAAAAAAAAAATGATTATAAGATAATGTACAAACATAAAATTGATCTTTTATTGCTCTAAATTGCTCTGAATTTTGTAATGTGTGTTACTATTCTACCAACATGTTACTTATTCCAATATGTATAGATATAGAAGGACAAAAAAAATTGATGTCTGAAAACTCTAGATTCTAATCATTAATTATAAAATTAAAAAAACTGAGGTTGGATAGTAACATTCTAGAGTCTTGAGACATCAAATTTTTATATCCTTTTTAATCTATAAAGATTTAATCAATTTGTAATGATTAAAATGTTGGTAGAATGTTAGTCATATTGAAAACTGCAGACCCATTTAGAGTAATAAAAGGTTAATTTTATGTTTGTACATTATCTTATAATTGATTTCTTTCTTTTTTTTTTTCTTTTTTTTTATAAAATAGATTTTAAAAAGGTTTCAATTTTGATACAATGAAATAGTTAATAGATAAACAAAACAAATATCTTTAAAAATGAGATATAACAAACTGTAATTATCTATTGTGAGGTCTATTTATTTGTATTTTTTTGGTCGTCAACCTTTATTTGCATTCTATAATCTTTTACACATAAATACAATACAATAAAACATTAATTAACTAATTATTATAAACATCATTTTGTTTACCATCATCTTCACTTGTATTTCCTAATGATGTAAAGTAAATATATATTATTTTTTATCAATATTTTAATATAGCTTTTTTTATGTAATATTTTGTTTATTATATTTCATCTTTTATCATGGAAGAATTTGAATTTTGATTTGTTTAATTTACAATAAATGTTTATTGTGTTTTCTACTTCAAGAAAAATTTCAATTCTTAAATGATACTTTTGATATATATGTTTTTGATTGACAACGGCACTAGCCATCAACTACCAAGCTATAACATCCACAAAGCCTATTAAGCCATCTCAATAGTCATGAAATCAAGGTTTTTTCAAGCTCCCTTAACCTTACAAATGGGTTTTGAGAAGGCTCCTATAACCTTCATATCAAGAAGCAAGAAGATATACCATTAAAATATTGCTAAAAAGTTGGGTTTTAGCAAGGCTCCCAAAACCTTCAACTAATGTTTAAACACAAGCCTATTAGACACCATGCAACATAGAACCTCTCCCACCCAAATACTCTTCACTGCAATAGGAGAGGCATCCACCTCAATAAGAGAGGTAAAAGAGGAAACAAGATGACAAAGACCCAAGCCTTCAACCCAGCCCTCATGAAAGATCTCCACCTCTATAGGAGATCACTCCACCTCAATAAAAGACACATGAGAGTGGGTAAGAGAAGGAAAAAAAAAGACCCTTAATTTAAAATAAGAAAGATCATAACAAAGGGTCCTCTTGACATCACCAAAAACAAGCTTCTCCACAACAGTAGAAGGGGCCTTTAACTTGATATATATGTTATATTCTTGAAGGTATTGACTTTATGTATTATCTTTTTTTTTTAACTATTTGAAAAGTAATTTTATAATAGAGAGTGTGTTTTGATATTATGTACATTATACTATTATTTTATGTGCTATATGCTACTTAAATCTAGACAAAATGTTTATGGTTATTAGTAATTTGAGAAAATTGTGGTATAATTATCTCAATGATAAAGTTTAAAGTGAAGTATAATTAAGACTATCTTATAAATTTTTAAGTCTAGTCTTCCTTATTTACTTTGAGTTTCTTTTCTTTATTATATATTAAATATGATCATTTTATCAAAAATCATCACATATGGTTCAAATTTGAATATAGACTAAAAAAAGATCTAGATATGTACCATTTATCTTATTTATCTAGTATCCACTTGAGACATAGTACAATATTACAAGTCAATTTAGATCACAAAATCATGGTGACTTGTATAATCAAATTATACTTACTTATTAATTTATATTTGATTATATATTATCCAACATTTAATTAGTCTATTAAATAAGATAACATTTGTGTAAAATGAAAAATATATGTGGTATGTGCAAGGAAGTGGGGGACAAAAGGTAGTGAAAACTTATCACTATTTTATTTTATTTTTAAAAGTTCTAAACTTAATTTGGACACATAATTCAAGATGCTTGCCCTAAAAACTTGCAAACCTAATTAGAATAAGAATTGTAGTTCCCTATGTCTTATTTCTAGATTATAGAGATGTTTGAAGAAGCAAAAACTGGTTTAATCTATAATAATTGAGAATGCATAATAAAATATATATTAGAGATTATAAGAGATTTACAAAAATTCAAGATGACAAATTTCCATCAAGAGATCACAAAGGAAGTTGTTGAATAAACTAAGAAAGGAAAGAGAGTTATAATATATATATAGCCTTCTACTTTTAAAATACAATTAGATTGAGAAATAGGCATACAACAAAAAAGTAAGGAATTATTTATCTATGTTTTCAAATTAGTGAGGATTAAGAAAAGAAGAAAAATCCTATTAAGAAGGAGAATATAGGACTCTCAAATGGAATTTCGTAAGTATAATATTTATACTTTGTCCACATGTTTATCCTAAGTGTAATACTAGATGCATAATATCTTAAGTTACTGATTCATAATAAGTTGTTCATTCATCTCTAGATATGTTTCTTTTTCTAGAGACAAGCTTTCTTAGGTGTCTTTGTTCTTACATGGAGTTGCATGCCTCTTTCCAAGGTGGTAGATAGCTCTTCTAAGAACTATATATTTATACACCTTGTTGAAATTTCATTTAAACGTGGATTATTTGATTTCTTTATCTTCTTATTTATTTTTTTGATCCACCACAGGGATTTTTAGCCATAGCTAGGTGAGTTTATAAATAGGGGACCTAATACCCATAAATAACACCACAACAACAACCTAGACCTGTGAACATGGCAGGGTAGGTAGGAACACAAAGCTCATGAACACACCAACATAGTGAGGTTCTAGCACAAGCGTGGATGCCTATGTAACCACCAGCATAAATGTCGCAATGATTCACAATCAACCCATAGAAGATTGAACCTTGGTGGAACCATCAACAATATCACAACTTAACCATCACAGTGCATGGTGAATCCTATTTCTCTATCTGCTTATTTTGTTTTCCATACTTTCATTTTCTAAATTCTTGTAGGAGTGGACAATACAATTATTCATCTTTAATGGATCAACCAAGTGTTATCTTTCTTTCAGAAGATCTCAATTCTCAAATGGTATAATAGTAAATTTTGTCTCAATTAATGGTCTAGAAAATTAGCAAGTCTAAATTAAAAATGTTTTTTTAATGCTTTTTTTTTCCTTTTTTTTTGTAACAGTAAGATTTTTTCTTTGTTTGTTTGTTTGTGTGTTCTTTGCGCAAATTTATTTGTGGTAGAAATAAAATAAAATTTAAAGGGTATTTAGAGTCTTTTGGATCCTTGGGTCTAAATAGTGCATATCTCTAAATCAAAGCACTAGTGCATGTGTACTTTGATAACTATTTATTTGTTGAAGGAATTTTATTTTTACGTCAAATTCACATCTTCTACACTTTAGATAGGAAAGTAACTTTGGGGTTTCATTTACAACAACATATTACCATATAGATAACTATTTATTTTGTATAGATAGTAATAAAATATTATAAAGGTGGTGTCAAAATAGAATAATGTATCTATTTTCCCCATCCTAGTTGAAGTTTATTTTATTATCAAAGTATATATTTTGCATCTTGGAAAGAAAAAATCTTTCAAAGTTTTGGTTATAGTACTCAACAATTTTGTGGGTATATTATTATGCTAATAAAATATGGGGTCTTCCTCTATGCTAAATAATAATAATAATAATTTTATGGTATTTGTTAGTTTCTACATATAGAAATAGATTTTGCAAAAACTAAATCAAAAAAGATTTTGCATTCTAGGGTGGTCTTTGACATGTTAGATATTAATTATCACACATGGTTGTCCCTTAAAACATTCATTATCACAAATGACCCCTTATAATTTTAATGTGCATGTACTTGACATTCAAGATCTTACTCTAAACTGAAATAGGACCTCTTAATACATCCTCAATCATATGACCTCAAGTATACTTTCAATGTTTACTTGAATCAACATTTAGTATTAGGACCTCTTGCTATAATAGGATCCAAGTTTAAGACATTACTTAAATCACATGACCCCTTAAGGCATTCATTTAAATCACATGACCCCTTATACTTTCAATGTATGTACCTAACATTTAGGATCACATTAGGACCTTTATCTAATTTATAGGGCCCCTTAAGACATTAATTATAACATGAACCCTTAAAATATTCATTATCACGCATGACCCAGATTTAAGACATTAATTATCACATGACCCCTTAATCATTTATTATCACATGGCTCCCCTTAAGATATCATTTATCACATCACCCCTTATACTTTCAATGTACCTAACATTCAAGATCTCATTAGGACCTCTATCTGATTTATAGGACCCCTTATATACTTTCAATGTACATGTATCTAGCATTTAGGATCTTATTAGGACCTCTAGCTGAAATAGGACCCCTTAAGACAACAATTATCACATGACCCCAAGTATACTTTCAATGTATATACTTGATATCCAGGAGATCTTAGGACCTCTCAAAATTGAAATAGGAACTAGGATTAAGACATCGTCAATCACATGATCTCTTAATAATTTTAATGTATGTACTTGACATTCAGGATCTCATTAGGACCTCTAGTCGAAATAGGACCCCTTACTTGACATCCTCAATCACATGACCCCTTAAGACATCAAGAACATGCATTTATTTTTTAATAGTACATGTGTACATGTATTTTAAAAAGATGTAGTAAGATATAGATTAAAAAAAATTGAATCTTATTTAATGCATATGTGTACATGTTCTTGAAAGTTTCAAATGATACATCATGTGTGTACATAGTTTGATTTGTCTAGTTAGATTACATAAATTTCCTTGCAATATGTATGTATGTATGTATGTATGTGTACATCTAGGATTTAATGCATGTGGACCTAGAGTTTTAAATTTATGTTTGAAAATAATTTAAATTATATATAAATATATATTCTTTAAAGTTAATTTTATAAAAAAAATTAATGTGTATATTGTTTGTTTATATATGTAGAGCTTTTCCATAGACACGTGTACATGATGGATCAATTTGACATAGATGAGCTGCTTAATTCCCCATCTCCACCCCTGGATCTAATGAGACTCGATATCAAACCAAGATCAACTAAAATGTTAGATCCATTAAAGAAAAACTTAATACAATCCTAAATGAACCATTCTTGTCCCCTCATACAGTGTGTTTTTCTTCTTCAATGAAAAACATTATTGATGTAGTTAGGACCATTGATGTAGAGCTAGATTCATATCATTTATCGAGGGAGGAGAGATGACAGTTTTAGTCAAATGGCCTCTACTATAGGAAAATTTTAGATATGAAAATAACCAAAGCTGACTTAGCTTTATTATTCATTGACTCCACCACTAACTTACTGATTCCTCCAAACAAATTGCACATATCCATGAGGTGGTGTGTACATCAGTCGATGGTGGATCACTTTTGGGAGAAGTGATGGATGGTCTTTGACCAACCACGACACACTAATTTAGAGGTTCCCCCCTTACTTTTTGTGGAAATTATATGCCAAGTTTTTTATGGGTTATAAACCCAATTATTTTGATATGAGATCATTCTAGGGTGTTGGTGGAAGCATGCCACAATAGAGGTTGGGGGCATGTGTTGACCCCAATTGACCTTTCCCTTGTTATCCTATCATGGATCCTCCTTCTACTCTTGTTCCTATTCCAATTCATTAGTGTTTTGTGATATTAGAATTGGATGCATTCATTGTGCTCACTGGTAACCTTAATAAGTAGACATTTGATATGGCAGCTCACCATGATGATGGACGACCATTAGGAGGAGGTTGTGCCACTATGTCCATTCCTCACACATCGACACCCCATTTCTTTACAAGCTATAATCAATTATTCTATGGCCTCAATAATGGTGCATCCACTTCGAGTGCACATGGTTCATCCACTTTAGTAGCATATGGAGTATTCGACCATGATATTGGTTCATATGTAAATTGTGTCTAGGCCATGACTGGGGACACATCAACTTCTTCTTTTGATTGATTTTGTCTTTCGTTGACACTTATGCAGCTCTGCACACCTTTTGGGATATATTTAATGTGTTTTTTTTTTCATTTGACTGATTTTATCATAATGTTGTTCATCATACTTAATAAATTTATAAAGGCTTGTAGTCAGGAATGCCAAATCTATGAAGAATATCAAGAACATACTTTTGCTAACTAACGGAAATCCCATCTGAAGATTGAATAACCTAAAGACCAAGGAAATAATGCAAAAGACCAAGATATGTCATGTCAAATTGTTCCATCAATGCTCTCTAAACATGTTAGATCACATAAGGAGAACTCTTTGTAAGAAACAAAACATCCACATACAAGACCAATATCAATTCATTAACCTCCTATCATTGAGTGTAAACTATAGGATTAGAAAGGCAATGTGTAAAACCAGAAGACAATAGAAAAAAGTCCAGCTTCTCATACCAAGCTTGATGGCCCTACTTGAGGCCATGCAATGAATGTTGAATCCTACAAATAAGTGAAGAGTCCTACACAAAACCTTGTAGTATTTCCATATAGTCATCATGAAGGTCACCATGCAAGAAGGAACACTTCACATCCATCTGATATAATGACCATCCTTGTGAAGCTACAAATGAAAGTACAAGATGAATAGAATCCATCTTGGTGATACGATAAAATTTCTTTGAATAATCAATTATCTTAACATGTGAAAACCCCTTAGCAACAACATGAGCCTTATACTTATCAATGGAACCATCTATAGCATACTTGGTATGATACACCCACTTTAATTGTACCAACTTTATTTCCTTAGAAAGAGGAATAAGATCCCAAGTATAGTTTTTCATCAATAAAGAATACTCCTCTACCATATCCATATCCCACTCAAAAATACTTGATTCATATGAAAACTTCTAAGGATCGTTCAAAATGTCTTGACTCAAAAGAGAAACCCCATAATGTTATGAATGAGTACGATGAGAATCTAAAGGATCACTTGCCCAATCTCCATCTACACCAATACAATAGGCCTACTTGGGAACTGGAGGTGGATGTGATGGTGGCTAAACTAGAACAACATCCTCATCATCCTAGGATAAAGAATTCTCAAGGGATGGAGGAGGAGGAGGAGAAACTGACAAAGAAGATAGTGATGAAGAGTTCATCAGAGGATAGTGCTCACCAAACTAGATATCTCACCAAAACAAGACCTTTTTGGAAACAAGATAAAACAACTTGTATGCCTTAACATCCTCAAAGTAGCAAACAAAGATAAGTGGTCAAATTTTCTTCTCCATGTATTTCCTATGAGCATCTAGAATAAATTCCCAACCCTCTCCCAAAAACTTTGAATGAAGATACAACAAGATTGACATGGGCCAAACCTCCTCAAGAGTCAAATATCATAATACCTTGTGAAACATTTAATTCTAAATGTAAATAGCATAATTCATTGCCTCAGCCCAAAAGGCAACATCCATAGCATGACACTGAATAATGCAATTATCCATTACTTACATAGTATTTTGTTCCTCCTCTTAGAAACACCACTCTGATAGGGAGTATAAGGAACTGTAAGTTGGTGTTAAATGTCATTCTCACTACAAAAGTATTTGAATGTCTTATTAACATACTCCCCTTATTATCTATGTGTATCCTCCCGATAGAAAGTCCAAACTTCTTCTCCACAAATGCCTTGTATATATTGAAGGAATCAACTACATCAATCTTATACTTGAGAAATTACACCCATGTACATCTCGAGAAGTTATCATTGAATGTGAGCACATACTTGACCCCAAAAAAATATTGATTCAAGATGGACATGAGGTCACTATGAACCAACTCTAATGGTGACTTAACATCATGAATCTACCTAAAGGAAAATAATATTGGTGGTTCTTACCAAGTACACAACCTTGGCTATCACCATCTATGGAAGAAATCTTAGGTAGGCCAGTCACCAATGGATGAGTTCTCATCTAATATAGATATTTGTAATTGACATGACCAAACCATTCATACCGAAGATTACTCACTAAATTTTTATGGGCTATGAAATAAGAACCAATAGGGGTTGTACTTTAAAAGCCATCAAAATATTATATTCAAGATCAATACTCCAAGTAGTCATAATAATATCAAGGTCATGGAGGTTTATGGTAACCACATCATGTAAACTCAACTATCTTACTTATGTTGGAGTGAAAAATATAATACATTGATGCAAGGTTGGTGGAGATTTTAGGACCAACAAGAACATCCTGAAGAAATCCACCCTGAAACCAAAAAAGGCATGAACTCATAACTAAAGTATAAGTAGAATCCCACATTGCAATCTATGAAGTGACACTATGAAAGAGAGGAAACAAGATCCTAAGAATGTGACATATGGTGAGAAGCACCAAAATGAAGTAACCAAGTAGTTATTGAAAACAAGGCCAATACAAAAGAGCATGAACTTTTCCTGTGTGTGAGGAATAAGACTTAGGTGTTTAAATATGATGTTGCTAGTCTCTTCTAACACCTAGAGATTGATTGTCCCTCCTTGCTAAAAAAACCACAAGGCTCACCTGACTTCTCCTTTGTCTTCAAGGAAGAATCACCAGACTTTGAATAATTAGTAGTTGGTGGAGTAGATGGCAATCCCTAATATAACTTTTGAGTGGGCTTGGAGGAACTCCCACAACCTAATGAAGAATGTATCTTAGGATTATGCTTCTTCTTTTATTTCCATTCAGATGACTATGCTACCTAGGCTTGGGACTTGGAACTAGAAAGTGAATCATGTTGATTCAACAAAGCCTATTCTTATGTCAAGTGCCCATAAAATACCTAAAAGGAGGGAAATTTTAGGAAACTCCCATAGTATCAATGGTGGATTAAATGTAGAGGGCAAAGACCTAAAAGGGCCCATGAAGCTTAGACAAAATCATGAAATACATACTCTTTGTCAATTTTCTCCTTTCCATAACCCTATAGAAAATATTTGAGTGACTTGAATTTCTCCACAAAGTCCCCCATAGAAGAAAAAGAATTAAGAACTAATTTAGTCAAATCCATCTCAAGGTGTAGTGCCTTGAACACATTAATTGTCCCACACAAATATTTAAACTTATGGCTTGAGGAATAGAGAAGGACTCAAAGTGAAATATGATACTATAGAGAACATGCATGGAAATAAAACATATAGCATCATCCATCTCATTTCTCTTATGAAATATCGTAGACTGACGAGTCAAGTTTCGTTGGGTCTCATCTAAGGTTGACCACAAAACTTTGGGCATGAGTAATCCAGTCATCTAGTTTTTATAGTTATGATAATTATAACGTGTAAGGCATTTAATAGAACATTAATCTTCCATAGTTCTAAGACATTATGAGGATTTGAAATATGCAATTTCACCCCCCCTCCCCCAAGAAAAATCAAACCCTTTTGCAACTAGAAAGACTAGGAAGTGATGAAAGCAAGAAATCACTTCAAATGGATGCTTGTGTACCTAATATAAAACTTTCAAAAGAAAAATAGTAGATCTAGATAGCATAAAATCACATTTAAAATGCCTACTTGTTTGCAAAAAATAGTTTATGTTTGAGGAAGTTATGGCCCTAGAAGCAAAAAAAAAAAAAATGACTTCAATGGCCTATAAAAAATTTTAGGAGAAGAACTAAGAAAAATCACTGGTACCACTAGATAGGCCTCTAAGTTAGTTTCCGAATGACACAAAGCTTTTGAAAAATGGACGTCATGTGTGAAATTTATGCCCAATTTGATGAAAGTTATCTGATAAGCCTTGGAAAGCACACTTGAGGCTTAAAAAATAGGCTCCTAGTCATATTGATGACCTAGAAACTGGTGGTTAGGTGTTAGTGATTGGGGCCCTACCCTTCGTTGTTTAGGTGATCGAAGCTAGGATTGGGAGCTGCAAACGGTTGCAGAGTAGCCAACAGGCAATGACCCAATGAGAAACTATCGACGACTCGATAGGCAGCAAGCAAGTGATAGATCGGCGGCATGGCTAAGAATAATTAGTGGTCAGGAGGCATGGTAGTGCATCTCTCAAGAAGGAAATAGAAGAGCGACATGGATGATACTGAATGTTAGATGACGACGAGGAACGGCAAGAAGATGGCAAAGACTGAAAATTCTAGTACGAGCAGGGAATTTTGTAGGAAATATTAACTACAAAATTAAAAATCCCTTGTGCTTATTTTTATTTTTTCCCAAAAATGAAAAAATTTCACCGCTACAAAATAATTTGCCATAAAAAAATTTGATGTTGATGCAAGCGGGGTACAATGTGCTGTCTCAATTTATGAACTTTCAAAAATTGACAACCCTTACGAATTTTTCTTTAAAATTCATAGTTTCATTTCTCTAAGGCACATTTTATGAAGTAACTCATAAAAACTTGTATTGGTAATGTCTAATTATGCGTGGGTGATTTTGGCATCATTGTCCAAGTTTTGGTTAGTTTGGCTTTCATTTTCCAAGCTTTCTGTGCAATTTCAGGTTTCAAGTCAATCACTACAAGTAAGAATTTTTTTTTGTCATTGCAAGTAAATGTCACTGGAAGTAAGAACTTTTTGACCTCACTGCAAGTAGGGACTTTTTGCTCACATTACAAGTTAACTTTACTTGCAATTGGGTATTAGAAACCCGATTACAACTAACTTGCAAACTTGCGTTTGCAAGTTGGATTACAAGTCACTTGCAAGTCAGGTCCTAAGACCCGAAATGCAAGTCCTAAACTATATTACTTGCAATCGGGTTTCAAAACTCTGATTGCAAGTATATGGGTGCTTTATCTTTATTTTTGCAAGTTGTCATTACTTGCATTAGGGTCTCTAGACCCCGATTACAAATCCTGCTATCATATTGCAAGTGTGTCATCATGTTTGTCTTACACTTCCAATTGGGTCTTCAAGACCTAATTGCAAGTCACCATTGTATGAGCTTATTTGGAAGGGAAATATGAAGGCAACAAATTTAAAAAGAATACTTGCAATTAGGGTTCCAAGACCCGATTGCAAGCGCATATTGCATAAGTGTTTTGAAGTGTATGCACTTGAAATCGGGGTTCCAATTGCAAGCTTATATTCACCCAGCTAATCTCTTTCAATTGCAATCGGGGTTTTGAGACTCGATTGAAAGCTTGTTTCTCTCACCGCTCTCTTTATTGCAAGTATGCTCACTTGCAATTGGTTCTCAAAGACTTGATTGCTAGTTGCTACCAATCATGCAAATGTTGGAATCCAAGAACACTGAGAGGTGGGGGGATGAATCAGTGATCTACCGGTAATGATAGTTTTTAACTTATTGCTTATTAACTAGTTAATAGTAAATAAAATTAAAGTGCATACACCAAATAATACATAGAAAGGCAACACCATAACACCAATATTTATACGTGGAAAACCTTGCAAAGGGAAAGAACACAATGGGGCTGATACCCACAATAGCTATATACTTGATCAAGGTATACAAATATTACATTAAGGGGTTTGCACATGTAGAAAGGCCAACTGCTTAGAGCTCACTGCTCAAACACAAAATAAGAAGTCTCACTGACTTACAGAATATTACAAAGTGATTACAAATGAAAATGAACATAAATTGCATCTGACCATGCTGGATAAGTTCCGGTGAATGCTCTGATATCCTTCTTTGTATATCGGTTCATTGATGCTTTGTTCTTCTCTGTTCTACTACCCGTTAAGCTATACACATGCAAATGCACACAAATACTTCTAATCATTGACCAAAATATATACCAATACTCACTGAAACATTTGCAACCAAAAATTCACATTCCATCACATATTTGATCTATTGTTGAAATGATATTCTTAAATATCCTTCCATCTTTACCATGTCAGTTTCAATGAGAAATATAAACATGTCGGTTGCTGGTACATAATGAGTTTCAAGCATAATCCCAACGACCATGTCGGCCATCACACGTTACCACAAAAATCATGAAAGAAATAATCAGGACCAAAAGATTCCCTATCTAGGTCATATCCATTACTGGGTTTCGTATACACGTTACCAGGATCAGGACTTAGCCAAGTATGAAGTGAATGTCGGTGCCGGTGTAGAGCAATATGAATACGAGTTAAGTGCAATGAATGTCGGTTAACCAAAAAATGAAACCATTTACCCTGAGATGATGAGTTTCCATCAATGACAACCCAAAATGTCATTAGCTCTTACCTGATGAGTGTCAATTGCCAACAATCTCCCCCTTTGGCATTGATGGCAACACTCATGTGAAAAATGGTACCATCCATGAAATTGCCATTGAATCTCCATAACCTTCTGAGTTGTACATGAGTTTTCTATGTACATCCGATGCTCCCCCTGAGGAATATATATACATTTTTCACTTATGCCTCCCCCTTTGACATCAATGACAAAACGAGGTGCCCACAAATAATTTTGTACAGTTATAAGCATGAGTCGGTTCTATACAAACTTCAAAATATTTGCATACATATTCTTCAAGAATGAAAAATAGGTATCCCAACCCTTCTTAAGAGATTCCAAAATGGAGATGAATCCATTCAAGATACTGGCATAATACTCTATTTCATCCAAAGTAGTGGGATCCTCCTTCTACAAGTTAGAAATACACTCTGTTTTATGAAACGACAAATTATCAAGTCGGGGACCAATCAAATTCCGAAGCTCATTTTCTCTTCTTATTATTTTGTCGCTATCCTTCTCCAATTTAAAAATTTGATCCATAACTGCCAAAATTGGACCATCCAAAGAGTTTGTTAGATTGACTTTCGAGTTGTAAGAGTTAGAAATCTGAATTAAGTTTTTCTTACAGTCTAATAGTTGCTTGTCTATGGAGCTAGTGAGCTTATCAAAATCTAGACAAGTATTTTATACATTGCCTCCTTCATCCAAAGCTGCATCAATGGATTGCAACAAGGTCTGGAGTTTCTCCTTATCAATCTCAATCATTTGCAAAAATGTTAACTTTCGGGCCACCACAAAATTTTCTTTAGCCACTGTTAGTGAGATTTTCAACAAAGAATCATAGTGCTCGGGGATAAAATCAATGATTTCCTCTAGTTTACCCAAAGATCTTGCACCTTCCTGAGCTTGAAATTTCAGGACTAACTGGTTCAAAACTTCAAAGTTGTGTTCAATCAATTTTCTATCCTTTGACTCTTCCTGAGCCAATTCCTGAGTCACCTATTCCTGAAGAGTTGTTGCTGCCAAAATCTTCTCTGTCAGTGACATTTTGTGGTAGGGTTTGTCAAAACTAATGGAAAGTTGTGGTAAATTTCCTTTAGCTATGGCAGAAGTGTCAATTGCAAAGCTAAAGGAGAGATCCACCACAGTCTCCTTACCCTTATTAGCCAGTGAGGTAACTTTAGAATCTTTCATCTCTTGTGCACCGATGGCTTCCCACTTTGTGCCTTATCCAAAACCTAATATCCTTGACACCTTTAATCTCTAAACCCTTATTTACATCAGCCTCTATATCCTCTATGATCTGTACATTTTCTATCGGTATATCCTCTGTTACAAAATGTGACTCAGTAACCGGTACAGTGGTATACGGTGGAGTGCTTACCGGTTTCTCAATATCTACACTTTGTTGATCTGTTGGTTGCTTATCCTTAGGCAATTGAATATTCTGGGATTGCATAAAACTAGAACTCAACTCATAGCCTAAACCCAAAAGAATCCTTACCCAGATATCAATTGTTTCCTTCCTAATCTCTTCAAATCTTTCCAACATAAGACTATTTATTCTATACTTAGGGTTAAATTTTGATGATCCGGTTTTATTGATCAAGTCAGCCATCTCTGGAGGAGTTATTGTGGGACAAAGATTGACCAATTCGGTCTCCTTAATTTGTCGATCCAAAGACTGAATGTGTAGTTTTCTGACCTCTAACTTATCATATAGCTCCTTGGGAAAAATTTTCTCTACTTCTATCAATGCCCTACTAAAAGAAACAAGATACAAAATAATGTCCTCTTCCATTTGTTTCTTGTCTTTTTCCTCAAAACCATCAAAGAATCAAGAAATATTATCTAAATTACCATCATTTATTATCTGATCAATCAAATCTTGAGCGTTCATCTTCCTCTTATCAGTTCTTCTCTTTGGTTCTAGTTTGGGTTGCTCATCTGATTTGGGTTGTTCATACAGAAACTCAGCAACTTTGTTATCTCGGGCATGAGTCATAGCTGCTACCTCGACCCATTTTGTTACATAGTCCGTGCAAACTAGAATGTATGACTTTCCATTTGATGGTGGATCAATTGGCCCTAAAAAAATCCATCCCCGATTTATCAAAAGGGGTGACTATTATCTGCGGATGTAGTGGCATTTCATCGGACTTAGTTGGTCATCCCATGCACTGGCATCTGTCACATTTTCTTGTATAGGCCACAGCATCCTTATGTAATGTTGTCCAGTAGTACCCTGTTGTAAGAACTTTCATTGATGTTCTTTTTGTTGCAAAATGTCCTCCACATGGTTCATCATAGCAAGCATGCAATATGTTATAAGTTTCGTCTTCTCTTACACATCTTCGCATTACTTGATCAGGTCCAGTGTAGAACAAAATATTTGCAATCCAGGAAAAGTTAAAACTTTTCTCTATTAACAATCTCTTTTCTTTTGGAGAAAAGGGGTCTGGTATTCTGTTTGCTGCTAAATAATTGGCAATGTCTGCATACCATGGTATATGTGCAGCGATGGAAAACAAGTGTTCATCTGGGAAGCTATCATCAATGATCTCATGTTCAACAGGTGCAGCTGATTGAAGTCTTGATAAAAAGTCAGCTACAACATTAGCTCTCCCTGGTTTGTCAATTATGGAAATGTCAAATTCTTGCAACAATAGAAGCCAACGTGCCAACCTACCAGAGATGGCAGGTTTGTTCATCAGATACTTAATTGTTGCATGGTCAGTATGGACAAATATCTAATAACCTGTGACATAATGCCTAAATTTATTCAAAGCATACACTACTACAAGCAACTCTTTTTCTGTGACAGTATAGTTGAGCTCAGGACCTTGAAGGTTCTTGCTGATAAAGTAAATAGCATGTTCAACTTAATTTTTTTTTTGATTCAGAACTACTCCTATGCCAAAGTCAGAAGCATCAGCATGTATGTGAAAAGGCAAATTCTATTTTGGACCTTGAAGAATAGGGGCTTTAGTAAGCAAGTCCTTTAGTTGTAGGAAGGATTTTTCACAGGCCTCTGTCCACTCAAATTGGGAATCCTTTGTTAACAAAGCATAAAGTGGACTGGCAATTTTACTAAAGTCTTTTATAAACCTTCTATAATACCCTGCATGACCAAGAAAACTTCTGACATCTTTTTGTTTTGCAGGAGTTTGTAAATTTTGAATTACTTCAATTTTAGCAGGGTCGACCTGAATTTCATTCTTTGAAACATGATGACCTAGAACAATACCTTCTTCCATCATTAGAAAACACTTCTCACTGTTTAGAGACAAATTTTTCTCCCTACATCTTTTCAATACTTTTTCTAAATTTACCAGTGCTTCTTCAAATGTGACTCCATAGGCAATGAAATCATCCATGTAAATCTCCATACATTCATGAGATATATCAGCAAAGATACTAATTACTGCTCTCTAAAATGTTGCTAGCGCATTGCATAGGCCAAAAGGCAAGACCGAATAAGAAAATGTTCCCCATGGACAGGTAAAAGTGGTCTTATCTTGATCTTCAGGGGCAATTTTTATCTGATTGTACCCACTGTAACCATCCAAAAAGGAAAAATATCTTTTGCCAGACAATGAATCTAGTACTTGATCTACAAAAGGTAGTGGAAAGTGATCTTTTTTAGTGACACTGTTCAATTCTCTATAATCTACACATACTCTCCATTTTCCACCTTTCTTGGGGACAATGACTAATGGAGAAACCCATTGACTGTCAGAGATTGGATAAATAAAACCAGCATCAAGCAACTTTTGAAGCTCACCCTTAACTATCTCTCTAAGTGCTGGATTTACTCTTCTTTGAGGTTGTCTAATTGGTGAACAATCTTCTTTGATATATATCCTATGAGTACAAACTCGAGGATCTATTCCTTGCATGTCCCCATATTCCCATGCAAAAGCTTTATGCTGTTCTTGTAGCATTTTTAATAGGTCAGCCTGTTGGGACTGTGACAGCTTGTTATTGATATTCAAACAATGACCTTGAGACAATTCTATCTGCTCCGTGAGATTACTCATAGAGTCTACAGATAATGTTTGTACCTCCTGTGGAAGCAAATTATGAAAAATCGCTGAAAGTTTAGGTAGTGAACTTTCAGAATCTGGTTGTTGTAGGAAACATTGTAAATGAGTACCATTTGGATCAGATGAACTACCTGTATCAGAGTTATACTGTCAAATTTGAAACAGCAAAGCATCTTCACTCTGAAGTTGTGAGAATGGGTCATTTTGAATCATCATTAATTGAGCCAAAGAATTGGTTTTTTCAATTTCCTCCCCCACATCTAGCCAAACAGGTTGGGACAAATCTGGCTGAGGTCTAGCAGGCGGATACAAAGCCAATTTCTTTGTGGATTGTCCATCAGAAATGGTCATATCTCCAGAATGGCATCCTATAAAAGCATCAGCAATTGCTAACCATGGTCTACCAAGAATAACTGGATATCCTCCTAAAGTTCTCTTAACCGATAATATTGTGAAATCAGCAGGATACTCCCAAGTTTCAAGAATGACAATTACATCTTCTACTATGCCATCAGGTTTAACTGTGGAGCTGTCTGCAAGCTGCAGAACTGTGGGTGTAGACCTAATGTTTAAAATGTTCAGGGAGTCCATAGTATGCTTTGTCATGACATTAATGGCAGCACCTAAATCAATCAAAACATTTTTTACAACTTGGCCATTTACATTTATCTGCACTACAGGACTTCCAGGGTCAATATACTTTGGAATAACTACATTTCCCAACATTATATCAGCCAATTTTCCTAGTACATGAATTTTTTGAGGATCCTTTTTCTTTCGTCCAGGCTTCTTCAAACAGGCTTCTTTAATAGCTTTTCCAAAAATAGGAATATCTTTAATAGCCTGAAATAAAGGAATTTGAATCTGCACATTCTTGAGTTGATCCAGAATATCAAAAGTGTGTTCTTCCATGGGTTTATATGTAGTACTTTGCAACCTCTGAGGAAAAGGTGGTTTGTCTTGATTTTGCAGAACAGGCTCTTTAGGAACTGTATCAGTTATGGGCATGTGCTCAGTGGGAACAATATGTATAGTAGATTCTTCATGGGGAGAATCTGGTATTTCAGTAATCAGAGGTGGTTTTGGAGTAGGTAAAGTAGTTCTAGACCTCAAATGGATGTCATTAGCATTTAAAGCATAGGCTTGCTATTGGTTGGCTTCAGCAAGATACGCAAGCTGCTGCTGTTGCTTATTATTGGGATTGGGCAACGGCTGGGTAGGCATAGGCGTTTGTTTTGGAGGTCCAAAATTTGTGGCAGTTACTGCAGGAGGCGGCATAAGGGCCTATGGTTGTGGCTGTGGAAGCTGCAGGAATCTAGAGGACTAGTTTTGCCATTACTGAGGGCCTCACCATTGAGGATTTTGCTGCCAATTTTCTGAAGGTGGGGTCCATTGCCCTTGTGGCTGCTGCCATCCTCCTTGAGGGGATTGCCATTGCTGGTTCTGATAATTAGGCCAATTTGGTTGAGGTGGATTCCAGGGTGGTGGTGGTCCATATGCATGTTGCCATTGGTTATTATAGCCAGAATAAGAATTACCAAAAGTTAAAGGGTCTTGAGGCATACCTTGTCTTTGGGCCCATGGTCTCCTTTGTGCAACAAAGAACACTTGATCATCATCTCCTTCTACTGGCTTGAAGTCAGTAAGTAGTTGTTTGGCTTCCAAATTAGCTACCATCTTGCATCTGCAGTCACGCTTCTTTTGTCTGCAGTGTGGACAGAACTCGGACAAAACTGCTTCAGCCTCCTCATGTTTCTTCCGAGCTTGCATAGTATCCAGTTGTGCAGCCATATTATTAATGATGTCCTACTTGAAGTCAGATAGCAAATTTGTTATCTCCATTCGGGAAACTCCACCAGTAGAAGACTTCCCTATTGTAGCCTGATGACCTCGACCTTTCTTAACTATTGCTCGAGAGTAGTTAAGACATATTTTCTTTATATCATCCCAAGGCAACTGGGTTATATCACCTCCTCCTATCAGGTCTAGGGCATCTATATAGGCATCACTGATACCCCTTAGAAACAGTAGTTTCTGAGAGTCATCGTTGAGAGTATGGTTTGAGTTCCTCTTTAGTGAAAACAAGAATCTGGAAATATAATCTTTCAGACTTTCATCGTCCTTCTGCTGAATTCGGAATATGTCATCACTTTTGCTGGTGCTCTTACAATATTCCTTATACTTTTCAAGGAATTTCGTCTGCATGACCTCCCAACTATCGACGACACCACTTCCTAGACTCATGAACCATCTGAGAGCTCCTTCCTTCAAGGTGGAAGGAAATAACTTTAGTTTATGAGTGTCTATGTTGTAGTCATAACTGCAACAGAGGACATCAAATTCAAACAGAAAGGTTTCTGGGTCCTCTGTGACCAGGCCATAAAACTTTGGAAGCAAAGAAGAGGGAATATTTTTAAGATTGCCAATGTCTCCCTGAGGAACAATGGGAAACTCAAATGCAGGAGGTGGATTATTTGCCATGTTTGGTTGCTGGAATAATAGAGCGAATGGATTTTCCTCAGGTTCGTTGTCAGCTGGGTCAAATGGTAGTTCAATAAATAGATTTTCAGAGAGGAACCTTCCTAGGGCATCTCTTCTTCTTCTATGCATGCAATATGATCAATAGTGGCTTGAAGGATCTAGAAAATTTTACTAACAAGCTAAACTAATGCTAAAAATGACTTCTGATAAACTCCTAGCTAGACGCCATCCCCGGCAACGGCGCCAAAAATAGTCGCGCCCACAAAAGGATATGAAAATCACAGTAAAACCTTTCCTGGGAATTGGACATTCCAACAGGTGACCAATATCTCTCTTTGTAGATGTTCATTTACTTGTCAAACCAGGGAACGTATACTTTAAATGGCGCAGCAAAATATATGCACTAGGAACTCATTTTGGTCAAATCTTAGCAGAAATACATACTGGAAAAAAATTCTACGTACGTTACAGGAAGGTAATGCAAATCTCTTTAACTCAACTATGATTTGATTAAAATAGAAATCATGATAACTACAACTGAAACACAAACTATGAACTGGCCTTATGTTGTAGGAACAGGCACAGTGATGGATTCCTTGTGCTGCAGGAGCAATGTAAAGCTGAATTTGTATAAAACCTTTACAGAACTGAAGCTAATCAAGAAAGAACAATTAACTAACTACCTACAGATACCTACTAAGTGGGCCCCCTTAGCAAGCATCTCCTGATTACGCAGATGCTAAACTCAGAACTTCATTGAACTTTATTCATAAAAACAGAATGGTATACATTGTTTTGTTGATGTGGAAACTAACAACAAACTCTGTCTCTGGTTAAACAGATTCTGTCTCTCATTATCATATTGATTCTTACATGATATCTACTACTCTGATTCTATCTTACTCTATCTATCTTCTCTCTTTTCTCGCGCAGGAGGAGAGCTTTATTTAAAACAGGAGAGCAACTAACTAACTAACTCCATCAAAGAAAGACGTGGGAGTAAAATATATCCCCAAATCAAGGAACAAACTTCATAAATGAATTTATGCGTTCAACCCGATCTAGAGAGAATCTAGCGCTCCACTCTTTCCAGATTAACTGCCATTAAAATTCTTTCCCATGGTTTCGGTCACAGAGTCTTCGCCGGAGCTCCCTCAAAGTCGTGTAGGAAATGGACTTTACTGCAAGGCCGAGATCGGCTGTGCTTGACTCGCTCATTCTTCAACAACCCGCAACAAAAGGTAACAGGCAACAGAAAAGGCGTATGGCATATACATGATATCTATTCATTAATCACACATTTAAATTTACTTCATCACTCAAAAACTGTATACGATATATCAGTCATTTTAGGGAGTCAACGGGGCAATAAATGCAATCAAGTCAACACAATGAGCTGCAAGAATATAAAAGTATCTTGCTACAAGATATCCCAAAAAGGTTTCAACAAAGTCTGAACATCCATGAAATAACAAAAGTAAAGGCATTTAAAAGTTTATCGTAACATCCAAATTATGAGCATATTTTAAGCTCATCAATAATCATTCTTTACAAGAGACTATTTGGTGTGGGTTCTCCACAAGTTCAATAGGATGTAGTGATCAACAAAACAACTGAGAATACGTACATGTCGAGCATGCAATACTATTAAACATCAAGTTGCTGACCATACTGAGGCCCTATCATAGAGTTCATGATTTCCTATAGTCTAGTGCACTTCTAATCGATGACCAAAGTTAAATAATCCAAGGACTATGCATTAATATAATATCAATCGATATGCTACAAATAAACCACCAATTAATTGTTTAAGACTACAAAGAAATTATTTGCCAATGTATATTTTAAATTGGTTAGTAAACCATCAAAACATCTATGACATAACAACTTCTTATAACCAAGATACAAGCATCCCTATTACATTATAAGTAAATCTCTACTATCCCTTACGGTTATTTTGAAAGAATTGTAGTTCCAATTAAAAATCCCTACTTTTTCTTAACCACCCGACCACAATATCCTAATTGTTACTCAATGGAATCCATAACATTCTCTGATATAATATCAGCCTGATGACTATTCGATCTTCAATCATATGATTAGCTATAGTCAAAATCCAAATTGATCTTGTTCACTGTGTTTGGTTTGTCTCTGTCTGCAAGTCGTTTTAGTCTGATGTGGTATGTTGTCTATGATTAGCTATAGTCAAAATCCAAATTGATCTATTTCTTACTTATTGTATTCTATCAGTGTATGCAGTCCTTTAATCTTTATGGATCGATATTCGTTCACTGAGTATGATATTGATTTTCCTTTTGGTCTGCCACCATTCATATATCCAACATGAGTCTAATATCCACGATCTATATATTTATGGATGCTTGTATGTTATTCGCACCTCTGATCTACTGTGTATTATGTATTTAAGGGTATTGACTACTGTATATATATTCACCTCTTACCTTTATCGTTCTGTTATATTATCTTCACTGACTGCAAAAGATTATATAGAATGTAGTATATTGTATCACTTCCCTGTCCTATTCCATTCCTAGTTCTTCAAAAATGAAACACACAATATATATGAAGCTCAACGGGTTTTATAGAAGTCATGATTATCCTAAGAGATACCAAGCCTCATATACTATGATGGTTTGTTATAGACCGATTATTATAATCGGTGATAGGTTAAATTGAAATCATATTAGACAATCGGTTGTAAACAACCGATGATTATAAACCATCCAAGAAACCCGATGACAAGGACGGAATTGGTTATGATTAATAATCAACATAATTAATAGCATAACCGATATTAATCAATCATAGAGAATTATGTTTTGAACGAATACAATCATAATCAGCCAATAATCGATATAGGTGGAATATAATAGAGCATAAATATTATAGGAAATACTATATGATTAATAGGTTTAAATATTATTGATTTATTGATCAAATGTGTAAGGTCGATAGGCCACTTACACATTTGATGTGTAGAATTGGGACCTAAGATTCTGACTGAAGGTACATCTTCAACATGACTGTCGATTATCTATAAAAATTGGTTAGCAAGGGACGACATGCAAAATGGCCAGATAGGAAACAGGGTAAATAACATAGCCACGACTTCTGATAAGGGATCGGTAACAAGCAAATCTATTGATTGTTATTAATCGAATAGTGATGATGGCAAACCGATGTTGATCGTATAGGAGGAATAAATATATAAATGTATATTGATGATAGGGAAAGCTTGCCAATTTGAGAAATTTTATGAGGAAAGAATGCTTATCAATCCAAGTTATCGGGCAAAAGCAAAACAAAATTCTTCAGGATGAAGATAACCGTGATAATAAAATAATGAATAAATCTATGCTGTTAGAGGGATTTAGATTTAAAAGGTAACATGTGCAGAGCAACACTCAGAGAGTAAAAAGAAACTAGAAGATAGATCACAAAAGATCCCAAAAGGAAATAAGCAAAACGGGACTAAGAATTTGCAAAATGTAGCCATGGCGTAGCAACGAAATCTAAATACCAATCTTGATAGAAGTAATGAAAATAGAATCTACTGAAACATTAATAGGTATACAAGAAACTAGTCAAGAATAATAGAATCTCAACCTAGAATCCAATGGCTGAGGGAGATTTCCAGACGTTGCAGAGTTTTCCCCTCGAAATTCTCCACAAAGCCTCAGCAAGAAAAAAAATTTCTTATCCCCAAACTTTGATCCAGATAACAAATTTTCAAGCTACCAAAAGAATTCCAAAAACAAATTTCCCAATACTTTTTGAAATTCCCCAAAACCCCTTCCCATTTCATACCAGCAACATTCACCTCCTACGACTTCTTTCATAGGGTCCTCTCCCATTTGCATGCCCTCCATCTTTTCTATTACTTCCATCGTTAAGTATTGTAACTGCCGAATAGCATTAGTGTGGAATTTTTTTCAAAAAAAAATATTCGAACATCTCTAAAATGCTATTATTATCCACAACTCTACCCAACACACACACACACAAGTAAACATTTTGAAAATTTACTTACTACAACCTTGGCATTCAACAAAAGGTGAATAACTTTGTAGTTGGGTTCATGAATTCCTAAATTACGATACAACACAATAATGCTTGAAATATCTATATTTTTAAGATGTACATACAAATCGGTTCCTAGAATTATATTCTAGTGAATTGATCTTAGTCACTTTTCAAAGCTTGTAAAGAATTGCATTGAACCATACATGGGAGATTTCATCAATGTTAAAGTGTGCATATCGTATTACCTCATTTTCATAAAGTGTATTTTCCTACCACTTGACTCTTCCGGGTCTAAGATCATACCATAGCAAATCAAGATAGACTTATAATCATCATGTAAAGAAAATAATATTCCATCTACTTCGTTTATCATAGATAAATCACTATACTCTATCCACTCAAAAAATTATTTGTTCATTCCATATTAATATTGTATAGAAATTAGCCCATGTTGCATTTTTCACTTCCACCTTAGGTTATATTAGACTTTAGAAGAATAATTAAATAATCTTTTATGTAATGTAATCAAAATAAGGATAAAAAGGAAGACAAAAAAAAAAACTTTTAAAATTATACATCCTCATTCATAGAATCCATTTGAACCTTGGAAGTAGCATCAAGTATTTGATTTAAATTTTTCACCTAAATTTCTTATCTTTACTCACATCAAGAGAATTTTTATACCATATGATGCACATATAGAAGCAGTTACAATTATAATAGAAAGATTGAAATAAATGTCAACTATGTCCATATCATGTAATGGAAGTACTTACCTCTTGGTTATGAGTTTAATTTTGAGTCGCTTGCTTCTTTCAAATCTAATATCAAATCACACTCAATCAAAACCATTAGTATAACATATTAGCTTTGTAATTGAGGTATCATGGACTTATAATCATCATAAGATGCAAAGGTAATTACATTTGCTTCATCCCCCATTTATGTAAAAAAAAAAACACGCTTCACCCTTGCACAAGCCATTGTTCATTTTACCTGTTGATCCTGAATATCAACTAAACCACATTGTATTTTCTATTTATTTTTCTTTCCAAACATAAAATGTTCTCAACATGAGACCAATCCAAAAAATCATAATTAAAATTTAACCATGAATCAATTGTCCACATTATTCAAAGCAAACCTAAAATATCCCAAAATAATACTACAACTTGTAATGTGTGTATCAATTTGTAGGCGAAACTTGATACAGAGGGTCGTGACACGGGGAATCTCCTTGACTAGTTCTTTCTTTTGTTCCTCTTTTTTCTCCCTCACAACTCTAGAAAAAATGTCTTTATTTTTGGGAACCTCCTTAATTTCTACTTCAGACTTTTTTTCTTCATAAGAAACAGTCATATACTATCGAGTGGCCTTTTTCTTCTTCTTAGATGGCTCTACCGGTATCTCACTAGCAGGCTCAGCTGAAGATTCTTCCGGTTGTTTGGACATTTCTGCTGTAACTAGGACCACATTGGGTGTGGCCTAAGCTTCTTTATGGGCTTCCCTTTCCTCTTTTCTCTACTTCTTCATTTCTTCCTTCCTCTGCTATTCCAAAATTTTGACTTTTTTCTCAACCTTGGCCCTATGATGATCTTCAATTATCAATATTTTTGTTGCTACCTTGGTCATCTTCTTTCAAATTGCCGGAGCTACCTGTTCCTTATGAACTTTCAAACCTTTCTCTTGGGCAGTGCCAAACTTTTCTTCCTTCTCATCTACCAGTGCCTGCAATAGATGTTGTGCATAGGCTTCCAGTGTGGCCTCATCTACCACATATCCCATTGGCATTATCCAAATTATTGTAGGTTGTACATACTCCATCATACATTCATCTTTATTTACCATAAAACAAATTGTATCCTTATACTTCTCTATTATAGATTTGGGGATCTGAGACCTATTCTTCATTTCCTCCTCAAATGTCTTGAAAAATTCCCATAAATTTGCTTTACTTGATTTTTCCCCTTGCTTATCCAAAAATTGTGCAATTTGTGTTGCTACCGGGCGGTCATAAGCCTACTGAATCTTGCCAAAACAAGGAACAATACCCAAAAAGTAAAATACCAAACAAATAATGAAGGAGCCATACCAGAAGGTATTCTTCTTGTCTTGCTTGATCTTCTATAGGTTAGTCATGAGTTCTTTCAATATTACACTGCATAGATCATAATGGGCATCCTCCTTAACCATTTGGTGAGCAACCAAAATGTTGTTGCCGGATACAGAATTTAGTCGGTTTGACTGATAAACCTTATATCTGATAATCATGTCTGCAAACTTCACATCTATATCTCTGACATTATCTACTCTTAAAGAATGTCCATCAAAATTTGCGTCAGTAAGTTTATTGAGCTTTGTGTTAGATAGCTTGTACCTTGTACTGAGAACTCCTCTAATATTTTGCAAACAAGTAACATTTTTTATGACTTCCTCCATAATCTTGTACGGTTGGTCCATCCAGATGAACTCTCCATGAATGTGGGTCAAAACATATCGCACCCATTTTGCCTCATCAAAAGTTAGAAAATCCATGAGCTGTGTAAAACCCTTCCTCTATAGGTGTGCAAATTTTGGTTTGAGCTGGTTGTCAGTAATTAGGTGTTGAGTAAAAAATGTAGGACAACTCATATCCTCCAAGTTCTTTGATGTCATAATGGATATAAGCCCTAATATCCTTAGTATGAAGAACTCCATGATAGACTTTCGAAAATGCACCCAATGGTTCATCCAAAAGAGATTTGTATGGATGCTTCTTGAAAATAGGACAAAGGTGGTTCTTAATCTCAACCACCAAAGGAGTATTGATGTTGGATGAAGATGAAGCCATTATAACCAAACACGGAAACTAGGGTTTCTACAACACGAAAATACCTTGAAAAGTTGTCGGGAGATCAAATTGCCTTGAAGGAAGTGCTCGCTCAAATCGCCTTTGAACTCTAAAATGCTCTAGAAATTCGATCATCTGAATGCTCGATTGCTATGTGAATAAAATAACTTTACCTTTCCTTTTTATTTTCATTAACCCTAATTTTTCATTGTCGGTTAGGCTTGACCGGTTCACATAGTCTGCGAGTAGGCTCCAGTAAACCACTGAAATCTCCTGAGTATCCATCCACAATCAGAAATCTTTCACTACAGACCTAATCTGGGGTATTTACATGATCTTCAATCATTTTTCTACCTTTAAGGCTGAGTGCCTTAGTTATCAGTTGTATCTACTACCGGTGTAAGACCTAATGACTCTACCGATTGTTCTGCCTATGGTCTATCATATCTTCTTACCCATCTTTTCTCATGCTACTTTCTGATGTCTTCCACTTTTTCTTTTCTCTTCTCGTCTGCATTTCCATTACTTGTTGATGGGTTCTTACTTCTGCAATATTTAGAAATATGCCCAATCTTGTTGCATGCATAACAGACAATATTGTTCTTCTGAATTGCCTTGTTAACCCCTTGATTTCCTTGATTCCCTTTTGATCTACATTGGTTAGCCATATGTCCAAATCTACTACATGCATGACATCTTACACTTCCAAGACTAGTAAATGATGCATTATTGTATTATTTTTATTTCTTCATTGACTAGCCATATGAAAATATTTATTGCAAATAAAGCATGTACCATTCAATTTGTGAGCATTAGATTGTCTTACTGGTGATTTCTAGTTTCAGTTGTCATGTTTGTACTTTTGTCTAGATGATTGATCTTGTTGTACAGTATCGGAGCTTTCTCCCTTTTCTTAACCAAGACCTCTTTTGTCATTAGCATCTCTCTGATTCTTCAGCATTTCATCAAGTTTAGCAGAGCTATCCTTGAGCTTGTCCTTGTACTCATTTTCAATAACCAAGTCATCTCTCATGATTATAATCTATCTCTCAAGCTCCTTTCCATTTGTTCTGGGACCGGGTCAGCTCAAGTTTCAACATATCATTATCATGAGTCAGCCTATTGCATTCCCTAGATCTATCATTGAACGCTTAAGCTAGGTTTTCTTCATTTTTCTTTCTGTCCTCAACTCCTTGCACATTCTCATGGTTAGAGCTTGCATCTCATTCTTCAAGATATTGTTCTCCTGAGTAAGTTTCTGACAATGATCCTTCATAGCATCTAAGTTTCTGACAATGATCCTTCATAGCATCTTCCTCATCACTATTTTGATTTCGTAATTGATCACAAAGTTCCTTCCTCTTAGCCTTCACAACTAAAAGCTTTCCCTACAATGAAATGATGCGTTCTCTGGTTTTCTTCAGTTCATTTTTTAGACTGTTCTCCATCTTTTCATTATCAAGATTCTCAAGAGCTAGTCAAAGTTGTTGCTACAGATTGGTTTCCATTGATTCCAAATTATGGATCTTCCTCAAGTGGTTAAACTTCTTCCAAGGAACCAAGCTCTGATACCAATTTTTGGAATTGAAGAACACTAAGAGTGGGGGGTGAATTGGTGTTTTACTAGTAATGATAGTTTTGAACTTATTTTTGTAGACGTATAAAATGACCACTTTCGTAGGTGAATATTTAATATTCATTTTATTCTCATTCCTCTATTTAATTAAATCATTCACATTCATCTATTTGATTAAAAAAGTTATTCAATTTATTTAATTAAATTCACTTAAGCCTTCCATATTCTTTAATTGAATAAATCATTTTATTCAATTAATTCCCCTTTCTCCCCTTTTAATTAAATTTACATTTAATTAAATTATCCACTTCAAATAAATAAATCTAATGTATATTAATCCCCCACTTGCATCTATTTTTTTTGAAATAAAGCAATTTATTTTAATTAAAATTACCTCTCATCCACTTGCATTTTCCTACATCTCCCACTTGCCTCTCTAATCCCCCTTCTAGATTATTCTAACCCCTTCTATATTCTTCTAACCCCTTCTAAATTTGCCTAACTCATCCCCTAAATATTGTCACATCCCTAAACAAAGGGAAGTCACTTCTCAAACCCTCAAAGTCTTTGAAAACCATTAAAGGCTTTATGTCTTCAACAAGTTAACCTTGAAAGTCTTCCAAACCATTAATGGTTAACTCAACCCTCTTGCATGATTAGAGACTTTCTCTTTAAACTCAACCCTCATATAACCCAAAGGTCTGATCAAGCATTCATTCCTTTGACCATGGTTATTCCTTTAACCTTTGCACAAAAAATTATCCTTTGGGTAAAAGCTTTATCCAATGGATAACCTTAACCTAACCTTAACCCTTACCTCCTAAGGTAACCATGAGGTCTTCTCAAGCATTTAATGCTTCTTACATCCCCTCTCAAAAAATCTTATGTTGACAATTGTCACCATTTCATTGGTGAGAATTGTAAACATGGATTGATAACTTTCAATCCTGACCCTTGATAAGATTATCCAATCTTGACCCTTCATTGCCCTATTTTCCCTATAAATAGAGCCCTCCTTCCTTCATTTTGATATCCAAGTTTCATGCATCTAATCTATACACATTTTTATCAAGCATTTAATCTCTCTTTGAAATGGAAATAGTCTAATAAGCATGTCAAAAGCATTTCTATTAGCATAATAATCATATTAAGCTAGTATATCATGTTAGGATAGTGTTTTTGCTAATCTTTTCATCTTATCATCATATGCATGCTAGTTTAATTCATATTTGTTAATATCATGCACATTTAGGATTGCATTCATATTAAATTGATCAAACATCCCTCATTCTCATGATTGTCATCCCTGAGTCACTTTTCTCAGTTATCTGAGAGCAAAGGAATTGGCTTGAGGGATCTTGTGAGATAGAGAACAATGGAACATCCCTTGGGAAGTTGAGTTATTCCATATAGTTTCATAACTTGCACCAAGAGTCCCATTGGTGTGTGGACAAGTCCTGAATTCATAATTTTCATTTCATAACACCACTTTTCCCGCACACATTTCTGGCACCCACAGTGGGGCATAACCCCATTTATCAAATCATTTTTGATGCAGGCCTAACTTTGCAAGTACGCGGAAAACTTTAATCAGCGCGTGGATACCATTCTCTAGCACATCCGGACTTTCCTTTGGTGCATCTTGTTGACTGTTTAGCACGTGAATACCATACCTTAGCGCTTTCAGACTTAACTTTAGCGCATAGAATTTTTGCTATTTCCTATAGGTCTCAGTGCTTTAAAACATCATCACAGCGCATACATGCAATAGTATAGCACATTCGGATTATCAATTAGTGCATCTGTACCATTATTTAGTGCATCTGGTCTACAGATTGGCGCATAACAAACACAGAGAGAAAAACCAAATTGTAACAGAGACAGAAAAATAGACTTGTGGAAGTCCACCTTGAAGTTTTGTTTCTAACTGGTTTTTATGTTGCAGGTAACTAGTGTTTGTGTGCAAGATCGGGAGATTTCTCTTTTACTAAGTTTAGGCTTGTGATTAGATTTTTTATTAGTAACTTGTTTAAAGTTAGTTATTTAAAGTTTTCATCATTTCCTCTTTAGTAAAATTGAACTCATTTTCTTTTGGAGTAATTAAAAAGAACAACAAACAAAACCTTACCTTGCTTTCATCTATCAAATCACACATGGGGCAACTAGGAAAACTGTGGAGTTCACACCTAATTCAGTTATCATTAGAGACGAGAGTGGAGTCATCATTCTGACTAGGGTGGTTGTGTTGGCAATATTGCATTATAACAGACAATGAAAGATTGTTGGCATTTCTTAAGGATATTAAGAAGGTTGTTGATGATTATGGATATAACTGATTAAAGATGTTTTACTGTCTTGATATTATTATTTTGTCATTGATGTCAAGAAATTGATTTTCTAATTCAGTATGATGTTGCCATATCTTGAGAAGTATGATATGAAGATTATAAAGATGTCAGTAAAAGACACATGAAAGAATATGATGAATAAGGTATTCAATGGGCAACTACTACTGAGTCAGACAATGATGAGATCATGATGTTTTAGATTGTTTTAACATCATACATATGTTATCAAGCAAGGAACCTATTCGGTAAAACCCTAAGGAACCTAGTCAGTAAACCCTAAGGTTATCGTTGTCGGTTAATGAAGGCGGAATGTCTACCGAGTGGAGTTTAGTATTCACCGAGTTGTTACTGAGTTGTAACCGAGCTATAACAGAATGCATTAAATGTTTACATGAGGTATTTAATGAAGGAAGCTGATGAGCTGGAGCAGATTAAATGATTGGTAAGTCGTGGAAGAAGTTTGTTAACAAATCTAAGGAAAAGGAAAGTCGGCATGAAGATCTACAACTCAGATTGAACCGCAATACCCTGGCACAAGTTCCAAGACTATTATGCAAGTTCCAAGGTGGGGTAAAATGTTTTCAGATTGAAAGATGCATTGAACCTAGACAAGATTGAAGATCTGATGGCTATCATTGATCATGGGAAATGTGATCAAGGAGATTAAGTGGTTACCTAATTGTTTATAAATAGGAAACTGTTGATAAACAATGTATGCGGGCAAGTGTATGCATAGGGATGCTACATAGTGATTACCGAGCACAGAAGCTTGAAGACCTGCAGATAGACAAGATTAGTTCTATGTCTAGATTGTATTGAACAAATAGGAATCTTCTTTAGCATTTTAGATGTGAAGTTGCAGATAGATTTTTATTACTGTTATTTTGTGAAAGTGACAGAAAATCTCTTAATTGAGTGGACTTAACAGTCTTATATGTAAACCCTCTAGCAAGGTGACATTCTGATTGAATGTTTGAAATCCTTTAACAAGGTCACTTCTAACAAAGTGAAGATCCTAACAGATCTGAGGGAAATCCCTTAACCGGGTCACATCTAGCAATGTGTTTGTAATCTTTAACAAGATTTTCTTTTAACCGAGCATACTCTAGAAGAGTATATTTCTTAGTGGGTCCAAAATCCCATAGTGGTTTTCCCCTATTTGGGTTTCCATGTTAAATCTGGTGTTATGAGGTTTATATTGTTCATATGCTTTTGAGTTTGCATGTTTAACAGTTTTGGTTATATTACTGATATATATGTTACCGAGGTTGAATCTGATGTTTTTATGGATGATTAAGTTTGTATGATTCACCCCCCCCTCTCATCTTGTTGGCTATTGGATCTGTAGTTCTATTAAGTATCAGAACTATCAGGTTGATCATGCATCGTGGTTGCACTCTTTTTCACATTTTGGTCCTATTGATGAGGTTGATTCTTCCTATGTTGATGACTGAGATTTTGAGGAGAACATTGGGCACTTGAACTTGGGGATTCTCACATGTGACCCCATTCTTGAGCCTTGTATTTCATCTCCTTCTCTTGATATCACACCACCGATTGCACCTGATGATGCAGCTAGTGCGATAATTTTGCCTTCTTGTGCTTCAGTGCAGCAGGATATTCCATGTCTTCCAGCTTCAATTGATTGGGATTCCTACTTTACAGACATTGCAGGTTTGTTTATGGAGTCCTACATTGCAAATTTTGGAGACATCATTGATGACATTCATCTTCTCTTTGATTAAGATGATCCTTCTTTGATTATTGTGAGGGATCACTCTTACCCAATTGTGCATTCTCTACATGGTCAATCTTTAGAGGTTGACATGATTGTGGATACTTTTGTTCAGCAGTTGGAGGAGATCTCTTTATTTTTTGAGGAGACATGTGAGTCTTTGGATATTGTTCTACATTTTTCTCCACTAGATCTTGGAGTGCCTTTTTCAGCAGTGTGGCACAGTTTACCACCTTTGGAGGGGGTAACTTTCAACATTGACATGGGGACACTTGAGGAGTTTTCAGGGATTCCTTTCATCATGAGTATTTTTCCTACATATTCCCTTCATGGTTGGGGAGACTTCATGGATACACCTTTGGTTTTGTTTCTTCCTAAGGGGAGGAACGTGGTTTGATGTTCGTGGAGTAGTTTCTTCATTCATCATCGTGCTTCTATCATTGGTACAGATTCCACATTGAGGGGGGCATTCTTAGTCTCTCTTCTTCTTCTCTCATATGGGGGAGACTTTTTCCTCACATGGGGTTTTGTCCTTAACATACTTCTATGAGAGTTCTTTGTATCTAGTTTTCCTCTATCTTTTGGGGGAGGGTTTTTTCCCATTAAGTTTTTCTCTCTATCCCCGCTTTGTGAGAGATTTCATTGCATTGGTTTGCATTCATTTGCATTTGTACATAGGTACCTAACATGGCCTCATAGCCGACACCCATCTTGCATTGCTTAGTTGCATTGTAGACTCAAGTGCATTCCCCTAAGTTGCACTTAAGGGGGGGTGTTGGTGTAAATAATTATTCATCTTGGATATTATTACACCTTACTTAAGTTTACTTAGGAAATGCATTTCATAGTAGTTTGGGTATGAGACACTTGGGTGTTTGTGCCATATTGGGATAGTGTGTATAGGATAATTTCCACCTTTTATGGTGTTGATCTTATCTTGTTGTTACATTCCACCTCATGTGGAATATTTTATTGTTTCTCCTACCTACCCACACCTATTTCCTACCTACCCTTGTTTCTTATTGAGCCACATGTCATGTTTGTGTGCTCACATATCCCTAGCCTTCCCTATATAAGCAGGCTCATCTACATTGTTTGTAAGGACAATCATTGAACATCTTGTAATGATCCAGTTGATCATATTTTGCATCTTGATAGAATATAGTTTATTCCTATCATCTATTTTGTCTCTCTTATTTGTGCTTTTCATTGCCTCTAGATCTTGGAAAAATCTCACAACCTTCTTCATGAGGAAGAGAAGACTTCTGCTACTTGGAGGTAAGATCTCTGAGGTAGAAAAGGATACTCACCTACGAGCTCAAGAAGCTGTCAAGATGCAAAAGGTAACCGAAGAAAATCGGCAGGCTCAAGCTAACCTATTAAAACCTATACCAGATGAAACCTTTGATGACAGGGGGGGGAGATTAATTGAGCATCATGTTCCTATTGATGTAGATGCATTAGATAATGCACCAGTTGATACTGCACCTAACATTCCTACAGAGAAAGAGAAGGAGAAAGAAGAAGAAGAAGCTAAGAAGAAAGCGGAGCAAGAAAAGAAGGCAGAAGAAGAGAAAAAGAGGGAAGAAGAGAGGAAGAAAGAGGAAGCACAGAAGAGAGCAGAAGAAGAGAAAAAGGAGGAAGAAAAGAAGAAAGCAGAAGAAGAGAAGAAGAAAGAATAAGAGGAGAAAAGAGTAGAAGAGAAGAAGAAAGCAAAAAGAGAGAGATTGGAGAAGGAGAGAGAAGAGAAGGAAAGAACAGAGAAGGAGAAAATGGAAAAAAGAGAGCTGACAATGAAAAGGCAAATCAAGAAAAGAGGAAACAAGATGAGAACAAGGCAGCTGAGGGAGGACAGACTCCTAAGGCAACCAAAGATCCCATCGGTCACACCAATCTAACTCTTGCATGTCTTACTCAATCGGTTGATGAGAATGAGCTACTAAGAAGCATTTAATTGGCTCAAGACAAATTAGAAGTTCTGAGGAAAAAGAAAGAACAAGATGTCATCCAATTTGTTGTTGACACTCTTTCCAATCTAGTCCCCAGTACTAATCTCCCCAGTATCGATTCCTCGCTGGCCAAGCTAAAACTACTATGCATTGTAGTAGATGATGAGGTCCAATCACTGGAAGCTACAACCCAGGCCACTGCAAGGAAAAACCATGAAAAAGAACTGAATGTTGCACTAGTACAGAAAATTGCTGAGGACAGGACCAAACTGATCCACCAAAAGGCTGATATCAGTCTGGCAATGGCTAAAGGAAGTATGTTTTTAAGAAAAATATGCTAGCCCAATTTATTTTGTGATGATGTTCTAAAGGTTAAAGGTCAACTCCAATCAGAACTAAAGCAGTATGTGGAGACCTTTAAGGTACCATATGATTCTTTCACCGTATATGGATAGACCATCCAGATATATCGGCAACAGATCACACAGATAGAAGCGAAGATCAGAAAGTGGACCCAACATCTACAGGAGCTACAACTACTCCTACTACCCAAGTTGGAGGTTCTTCAGAAGTGCTTTCTGAACTTGGAAGTTATTTCTATTACACAGGAGATGAGCACAATCGATGCCATGGAGGAACTAGCTTTCCAGATGAAGACCAAGAGTGAAATTGCTGCCTCACTCTTAGAGTCCTGGTCTTCAGATATGAAAGACTTTCATAACAACTTTAAATCATTTTTGAAAAGTTTCACTCTTTATTATCTTCAACATATACTCTGGTTTTCATGTTTTGTAATTTAACTTTATTTACCTTTTGTAACAAAAAGGGAGAGTGGTATTTGAAATTTGATAGAATTGTCATTATGGAAAAGGGGGAGTGGTAATTGAAAATTTAATGCAAATAGAAGTTGCTCATGTTAGTATTTTTAGCAAAGGGAGTAGTGTATATGCATAGGGGGAGAAATTTTGATTATGACATGCTACTTGTTTTGTAAGCACTTAGTTGCCAAAATTTTCCTAAGTGTTGCCATCAATGCCAAAGGGGGAGATTGTTATCATTTTGATGATGTTTGTACTGAAGTTATGATTGTCATTGATGGATACACACTTATCTCTTGTATTCTCAACCGGTATCATATGATGTATCATCCAATCGGTACTATGTATAGTCTTTGTTTGTTGAAGACTATTGGTGTTTCCAGAAGGTGCTTACCGGTCAAAGAATGGTCAAGGACCTCAAAAGACATTCATCTGATAAAGATCAAGCTGGTCCATGATGATCCGACGGATATCGCTATACCATTATGTGAAAGTGCTCAACTATTAATTGCCACAACTTGGCGACAAACCAACCAGTACAAGGACCCTGAGAGGCAACCAAGAGATCAGAACCATGTTCCTACTTTCCAGTCTTTATTTGTAAATCGGTAATCGGTATTTTGCTAAAAGACAAACTTGTAAAAATACGATAAGATCTTCCATCGATATTATGGCAGTCACTCTGTATCGTGTCTCAAACTTGTCTAGACACATTGTATTTAGTGTTTTTGTTGTCCAAATCTCATTGGACCGACATGAAATCAGATTCCTATACAAGGAAATCATGTTTAGGGTTTTTAGGAGTGTGTATGTATGTGTGTCAGTGTATGCAAAGAAAAGAGATCAGATTCTGAAGAGAGAAGATTAGATTCTATGCGAAAAGAAGATCTCATGATAGAAGCTCGAAGGAATGAAGGACAAAAGACTGAAGTGATGTTGTGATGCGTCAGCTAAAAGCTATCAAGGATCTAACCAAGCATTGTGTGCTACTCTGTAGATCATCAACTTGTTGATTACTAATCTCTTCAACAAGATTTGAAATCCTTAACCAGATAGGCTTTGTAAAGTCTATTTCAAATCCTTAATAGGATTTATCTCCTAACAGAGATCTAGATTCCTAACAGGATCTGTTCTGATGAAGAACATTGTAAGGCTTTAACTAGTCTGACCTTAACTGGTTTGGTTACTATTCTGCAGATAGTGATCTTGTGAGTTACTAGTCACCATGGTTTTTCCCAGTTGGGTTTCCACGTCAAAATATCATGTGTTATGGTGATTGTGTTACTATGGGTGAATGCTTTATTTTCTATTTGGTTCATTTATGTTTTAATTGGTTTACTATTAAGAAGGATACACTGATCTACAGTTAATTCGCTTAAGTGTTTTTCAAGGTTTTTGGGCATACTAAGTCACCCCCCCCCCTCTTAGTATTCATCATATGCATGCAAACTAGGAACTAAACCTATTTCATAATGATCACATTAAAAGGAGATTAAACTCAATAGGCTCAATCTCAAACTTATTCAGAAATGATTGAGAAAAAGGTGAATTTATATAAATTGATTGAGTTGAAAGTGAGCTATAAAAACATGTAAATTGAAGGCAAGAATCAACATGTACAAATAGTCTCAAACCAGACATGTAGGCACAATTATAGAATTGGAAATAGGAAGTAGAGAGGAGTTTGTGTATAAAATATAGACTCAAATATGTTGGACTATGCTGCTTGGGGTGATCTTGTCCTCAAGGTGTTAGATACAGACAATAGATATACTTTTGGGATAGGTATGTTGAAAATTTTTAGTATTTCCCTAAATTTTCATCATAAAAGTGTCAGATAATGGTTCTTGGACTGACCTTGTCTTAAAATTTACGCCTCTACAAAATTTGAACATGTGTGTCTTTATCTACTTTTCTTGAATTTGTATATCTTATTTTTAGTTCCTACCATGTACACATACATAGGCAGAAAATGGAGTTGTTGATAGGGATTTTCCTACGTAAAAAACCATACTAGGAATTAATCCTATAACTAAATTGAAATTTAAATGATGGTTGATGATTCAATAATTTTTTAATGTGATCACAATTATTGATTCAGTAAATGACATGACATGATAAGACATAAATAAATCAATCAATAAACTCATGATTGCATAAAAATTATTGTAACATGCTACTCCATAATGTCCACATCTGAAGAACGCTTAAAAAATATGGTACGATGAAAGATTATCTTAATGCTTCATGGATATAAAATAATTATAATGAATGTGGATGGATGGATAATGTAAATGATTAAGGTATTAACATTGGGAACAAACTAGTGAGAAAAGGCAATAATATATTCAAAATTGGGCCCAATTTTGAGGGACAAGACATGCCAAATACCCTTTTCTAGGACAAGAATACCCCCAAAACCCTTGTCCATCCAAAGCATGGTGAATAACATATGAATAAGGTGAACTTAGTCTAAAACTAGATGTTGAGATTACAAATGCTAGAAATAGTTTTGGATAAGACCTAGGAGAAAATGCACTAAGGCAAGGACACAAAAAGTAGTGTGAAATTGTACAGGTTTACAATTTATCATGCTACATTCAACCCACTCTTTAGTAGGAGTATCATAAAAAAGGAAAAATAAATAGAATCACAACAAAGGAAAAGAAAGAGATGCATACATGATGAAATGAGAGCAAGACAAGAAATACATAAGACATCACCATATTTGAGGGAACAAGGCCACAAGCTTAGGGTCTTATCTAACACAATCAGATAGAAGGACACAAAAAAGAAAAAAAAATATAAAAGAAAAAATGACAAACAAAGATTATAGACACAAAAGGGTTTATTACTAAAAAAGGCTCCAAGTCAACTTGTTGAAGAGACCGTGACGATCAAAATGTCTCAATTGCTAATATCATTTTGTGAATGTATTTGCAATATCACAAGTGACACATGGGAAGACCAAGAGCATACATCAAGTGATGAGATAAGAAACCATGACTCAATGACTAGAAAGGTGTGATATACTATGGGCTCATGGGAGAAAGAGAAATGAAACATGGATTCCACTAGCCACTAAGTTGTGTTATATTAGGTGATGTATGAGAGAGAGAGAGAGAGGGAAGGATCATGAATTCCATGAGCTAGCAAGCTATATTATTCTAAGTGATCCATGAGAGCATATATTTCAAGGGACAAAAAGTTGTGATATGTTCTATGAACCATGTGAAAGAGAAAGTACGGTTATGCAAGTTGTGTTATGCTTGTCAACTCATCCTAAAAAGGGAAATTGTTATGCAAAGCTCTCTTATTACAGCACAATTGCTTCGTGAAAATTGAAATGGGTTTTAATTAGAAAAAAAAAATTATTACAAGAAAAACGATTGGTGCAAAGAAGGTGTTGTTGGAACACCAGAAGAAGCATAACCAAACAAAGTATTGTTTATAAGAAAACCCACAAAAATTGAATTGCAAATTAAAAAAGGATAACCAAACAAAACCCACTTTTTGTGAGGAAATCCTACAACATGGAATAAGGATAACCAATAAATCACATTGTTCATGTTGGAAATCCTACAATATTGAACTGTAAATAAAAAATAATAAGGCTACATAGATGTGCTCCCTTAAGATGTCAACGTAGTCCTGTGTTGATGTCTTAAAGAAAAGAACAAGGATAAACACCTTTTATCACCACATAGATATTCTTTAAGCAACAATTTACATCACTCCAAGATAAAGAGGCCTAACTCTTTCAAGAGAAGAGATAGTTGTAAAATAGATTTTGAAAAAAAAAATAAAGGGATCCTTTTGAGGGATGCATAATGAAAGGTGGGAGGAAGAGAGATTTGTTGAAATAAATCTACCTCCAATAGGAGATCTTTTTTCCAAATAACATCTTTGACAAAGGGAAAAGAATGGAAAGAAAGGATGCACCTTCAACACCTAGGAGGGATCATTTATGAAAATAATTTCAAGCAAGGAAGAGCTCCTAAATAAAGGATAGAAACATCCATACAAAATTAAAATCTTTATAAAGGATAAAAATTATATTCCAGAAATGTAATTCGTATAAAAGATGCTACTCAATGTAGGAAAAGTGAATCCTTGAAAAGAGAAAAGAGAAACCGTGTACTTGCCCTCCAAGTATGTAGGGAAGAATAACAAAGGCTATTATGTTTCTATTCAAGTATGACAAAACATGCTACTCAATGTAGGAAAAGTGAATCCTTGAAAAGAGAAAATAGAAACATTGAACTTTCCCTCCAAGCATAGAGGGAAGAATAACAAAGGCTATTATGTTGATATCCAAGTATGACAAAACATGAAATTGTACCACTTTATCTCCCAACTTTTCTCTCTCAATGTTTCACAACATACAAGTTTCTCACATTTATCTAAATTTTTCTCATGATCAAATTCAATGCCAAAGTGATTGGGAAATGTGTAGGATTTGGGACTTGTTTCGAGTTTGTCATTTTTTACATGTTATTTTAATCGAATTTTGTTCCCTAGATTTTTTTTCTAATTCTTTTGGCCATTAAATATTTTGTCTCATCCTTTTCAAATTTGTTTCTTTATTTTTGTTTACAATAAAAGAAAAAAAAAATTTATTGAAAATATATAACAAAAAAGCCATTTAAACTTAATGAAAAAATAAGTTTTTAGCATATATATAATCCTTCTTGCTTCCTATGATGTGAAGGTTTAACAAAACAGTAAGAATTGTATTTTCCAATTAATTTATTGAAAATTATTAAAATTAATAGCTATACAATTCATTAAAAAAATTATTGTGAAGATAATAAGCAAAATGGTATTTATGTTTGATACTTAAATAATTATAAGTTAAAAATTCTATGACTAAATTCTTGTGTTATAATTTTTGCTCAAATTTTATAATAGTTATACAATTCATTAAAAAAACTATTGTGAAGATAATAAGCAAAATGGTATTTATGTTTGATACTTAAATAATTATAAGTTAAAAATTCTATGACTAAATTCTTGTCTTAGAGTTTTTGTTCAAATTTTATGTGTCCTTATGTATCTATATAGTTTATATGAAATGATTACAATGAATAACATGACAGAATAAATAACAGATACTCTAAAATATAGAGAAACTTGAATTCAAATTGATGAATGTTAAAAATTGAAAATTTAAAACTCATGTGTAAAAAGTGATTATATTACTAAGATATTAAGATGTTATATTATCTTTCAGATAGTTTATATATCTTCTGTGGATATATATATTAAATATATCCAACTCAACCCTTTACTGATAAAAAGAAAAATAAAAAAATCCTACGAATATTAATAGACAAGAACAAAAGTATACTAATAAAAAAAAAAAAAATTAATTTTTGAAGGAATCGAGCACTACACCATTGCGAACTGGAGAACAACCTTCACATTATTTATGAACTATGTAAAAAACTATTTATCTACTATGTCTATAAATTGTAAATTGTTGTTAACACGCAGTATATTCACAACAGTTAAAACCTCCACCTGGAGCCTTATCACAATGATTATGCTTAAACATATTATCACAATCATCACAGTTGTCCAGATTTCTCACCGGTTTGCTTTTTGACTCACTCTGCAACTTACTTAGAATAAATTCTAAGGGAGATGATTCTTATCTGCACTCAATCTCTCTTTTCTCTTCTTCTTCTCCTCAAGCATGTTTATCTATTGTTTCGAGATCATGTATATATAATCATGGATTCCCGCCAAGAATGCTTTCAAACATTATCATGTTAGGTTTTCCTTTTCCAACTCAATCTGAATCCCCTTTGATTCAATCTTCTTTTCATGGATATGATCTTTATGACAATCAATCACCAGCCAAACTTGGCATTCCAATGTGTGTTTTCTAAATCTGGAGATCTGCACCATGCTTTTCTACTTTTCTCTGTCACTCGCTATTAATGGTTTTGTTGTTTCCTTCATAAATGGTTTTGTTGTTTCCTTCATGTAATAGTTACAGAGATCAAATATTCTTGCAAGATCAGTGCGATTGCTTTTCGAGCTTGCCTTCCTCAAGCCGCAATCTTCTGGCATCCTCCGTGACTTGTGGGTTCCTCATAAAAGCTGACCTGCTTGCAGATTTGTTACATTGATGCACACTCCACTGACCTATGCAATACCTCCACCTGAAATCTAGTTGTCATGCTTGTTGACATCCACCTTTGCTTGGCTTCCTTTGTCAGTTTGACATACTTTGTCAACCAAGGTTGACTACCAGTTTAGTCTATCTTACCAGTATGACCATCAAACATCCTTTCTGTTGGTATTTTGGATATGTTGATATGGTTTTGTCATTGATGTCAACACTTATCAACACTAGTCAACCTATTAGCACTTGCAGAATTGGTTATGTTCATCGGCAAGCAAGTGACTTTTGCACAGTCATCGGTAAGATGCCTGGGTGTTGATGCAGTTGTTGGTGAGAGCAGGATGAGCAGTATCAAAAGAGCGAGCATAGCAACAACAATTCCTCTCTCATTTTTCATCCCTCTTTAAATTTCTCACTCAAGATGATTTTGATAAACTAAACTTGTAATGCATTCATTTCAGAGTTCGCAGTGTTGGTTTATATAGGGAACGATGCCATATTAATAAGGAAATATTTCTTCTTTTCTTATACACTTATTTTCATGGATTTTGTTTGCTTTTACTATTTCTTGTTTGAATGGCGTGTTTGACTAAATTACTGCAACTCGAAACAAAAATAGAATTGCTTTTCTTTTTTCCATTTTATTAGATTTTTAATCAAAAGCGATACCTTAGTATTAGAAGTAGTCATCTTTAAGAAAAATTAGAAAGTTCATAATCGGCAATTTCTAAAGTGATTTTATTATCAATGAGAGTCGTGAATTTATCCCCCATCTGGCCTAGTGAAATAATTTCATGCAAATAAAAAAAAAAATTAAAAAAAAATGATAACTTAGTAATGTACTAAAAAAAATCTTAAATTTATTTGTAAATTTATAAATTCACACCCAAAAATCTTGTTTATTATAAAAATAGAAACTATTTTAGATTTTTTTATTACAATATTTTAAAAAATTAGAAATCATCTTATCATTTCAATTGTTAGAAGTTTCTATATTGATATTTAAGACAAGCTTATTAAAAATATTTTACAAAAATAAATTGACAAAGTTTATAAATTTATATAAGAAAATACTAAAAATTTATATAAAAATAATATAAAATTAGAAATAATTATATCTTAATCCTACAATTTTAAAATATTCAAAACAAATTCATATATTTATAATAAACGTTGTAAAATAATATATCAATATATATTACCTATTATAATTTTTTACGACTTATTAATAATTTTAAGTGTCATATAAACAGTTTTTTGAAGATAATTCCAGGCTTGATCCCCATCATAGGGATAGACTAGTATTTGGACTTTTATGTGTTTGGAAGTTTATTTCAGCTGTTTATAAAATGTGGCCTCACTGGTTCATAGCTCCATTCAAAAGAAAATACTACTTCGACTATGATTGATTAAAAAAATTATAAATTCAATCAACTCTAATAACTTTTAATTATTAGTTATAATTTCGTAAAAAGACATAATAATTAAAAATAAATTTCAAACTTAAGTGTGCCTGGTAATGGGAAATATAGGGTTAATCCTAGGAGGTATAGGGAAGATGTGGAGTGGATCAAACCGGAACAAGGTTGGGTGAAGGTAACTTTTATCGTGCCTTGAAAGGGAATCCTAGACCTTCGGGGGGGGTGTGTGTATTGCTAAGGAATTTGATGGAAACATCCTTTCCATAGATTCACATAAATTAGAGAATAGAACAAACAATGTAGTAGAGGTGCAAGCAGTAGCATTGGCAATTGATTTATCAAAAGGATCAAAGTTGATCAATTCCATCAAGAAGGGGATTCTCAAATAGTAATAAATGAAATTGCAAATGGGGTCCCCTTGATTGGAAAATTGACAAGTGGGTCAAAATTATTCAAAGAAAATTAGAAGGTTTCAAATCTTTCACTCTTTTGCATGTGTACATAGAAGGCAATGTTTTGGCCAACTTGTTGTGCAAGTTGGCGATTGAGTTGGTAGGGTGAGCTTGATACCATTTATTTGACATTGGTTTTGGTGATCTGTGGCATCGGTACCGGTCATTTCATTTATTTTTGATAGCCTTAACGTAGGGAAGGATGAGATTTTTTGAGGTGGCAGACTGTGGGAGCTTAGACATTTATTGCCCACATGCTTTGAGGTTTTAGGTTTGATATTGTGTTTATTTCTTATTTGTGTGCGTTTTTGTTTGCTTGGATTTGGTCTGGAAACTTCCTGGAGAAGCGGTGTGTGGGTAATCTATTTCCATGGAGGCCAACTTTAGCATGAAAGTGAGTAAGCAACAAATGTCTTTTTGGGAGAAAATCACAAATGACCATTTGAAGAATGTATTTACTACTGATGACCACTTCTTTCTCATCCAGGTCAAGCAAGTTTTGGGATATGAATTTTTGCTGGAAAACATGAAGTATAGGGTAAATATAGACAGTTTGTCCATGTTTTGTGCATGGGGCTTGGAGTGCAGTATTGTCCAAGAGGTGAAGAGAATAATGGAGCTTTGTGTGAAACCAGAATGGAGGGTGGGATTGGATGCCCTACTTGTATTGGCAGAGCCAGGATGAGGGTTTGTCATGACTCTCAGTGATTGGGTGGTGGTTCCTGGTTACCCTCCCAATGTCCATCCTTTCTTTCTATGGAGGGTAGAAATACTCGCAGGTGCATTATCATGGAGAGGTGGTAGACTATCAGAAATTATATGATTGATTGGGAGAAAGTGTTGGCATCTGAACTATCAAGGGAGATGATGGACCGGTGTCAACTCAAGTATAAGTTGGCGGATTATTGGAGGGGTGGTCATCCATAGGGCAGAGGTAGGGGTTGAGGTGTGCATGGCCAAGGTGTTGGGGCGTGCATCAGACGCGGAGTTCCTACAAACAAAGTAATGCAAAGGTACTGCCTATTGATGGGGATGGTGAACGAGCATGAAGTTTTTTCAGTTGTTTGTTTTGTAAAAACTTTGTTCCTTTCTGAATAGTTTTGTTGTGGGTTTGTGGTAGCCCGGGAGATTTTTTTTGTAATGTCTGCACGTTGGTAGGTAAGTATGGTAGGGTTTGAACTGGTTTTTGATACTACCAATGATGTCATCTTTTGTATTTTGGACTTTTTAAATATTATTAATAAAATAAATATTTTACCGACCAAAAAAAATATATTCAAATTTAAATCTAAAATTAAAATTAAAATAGAATAAACTAAATGCAAAGTCAAAATATACAAAAATCAAATATTAATAAAAATAATAATTTAAATTTTTTTATAATGAATAATAAATATTTTAAATTAAAAAATAACTAAATAAAAATAAAACTACTTTTTAAAAAATTATTACATCTAAAATATTAATAAAACATGTACCTAAAAAATATAATTAATAGATTGAAAACATTAGTAACATTAATTGAATCACAATGCAAATCCTAACCTTAAGATTTATCATATCTTAAATGATGCATAATGTAATTAGTTAAGCTATGTTCTTGCATTATTTAGATTAGATCTATTGTATTGTGTCTAATAACTTAACTATAATTATGATTATCTTTTTAAATTGGTTATGTGTGCACTGTGGGCTAGAATTAAAACATAATTAAGTATTATAAGGGTTATGGTTAGGAGTATTATAAATTTAGCATTAATAATAAATATTTTATTTACTTTTGAGTACAATTTCATTTCTATGTGAGATTAAGTAATTGGATCTAAAATTATTAATCAAATCACCATAATATTTTTTAAGCTTACATTTAACTTTAAAATTATAATAAATTGTAATGTTTAAAATTTATAAACAATTAGTATCTAATACAAATAAATTAAATTTCTATTAAAAAAATCAACAATGACTAATTATAATTTTTGAATAAGTTAAAAGATAAAAGTCTAGATTTAAAACTAACTTTCAATTCTAATTTATTCTCTTTTGTATGCAAATCATTTCATATTAGAAATGTTAAATGATTAGTAAATTAAATAAAATTAAATATATAAAATGATATATATTCACTAAAAATCATTCTATTTTATTTAAAAAATCACTTTTAACAAGAAAATCAGTTTAAAATAAAAAACAGTTTATGTATCTAACTATAAAAAAGCATTGTATTTTATCAAATGAAATTGTTTTTAAACAAACATTAAAGTTAAATAAAATTTTGTGGGATTTATATTGCTTTAACATCTAATGGTTGTAAATGTTTCAGTCGGCTTGCAATCCTCTAAGATATCAACCATGGATCATCCAATTGAGCTTGTAAATCTCACATAGGGAATAAAAGATAAAAGTCTAGATTTAAAACTAAACAAAAGTCTAGATTTAAAACTAACTTTCAATTCTAATTATTCTCTTTTGTATGCAAATCATTTAATATTAGAAATTTTAAATGATTAGTAAATTAAATAAAATTAAATATATAAAATGATATATATTCACTAAAAATCATTCTATTTTATTTAAAAAGTCACTTTTGAAATTAAGAAAACTTGAGGGGTCTGCTACTTTTCAGCGGTCTGGGGATGCGAATCTGCTAACTGGATGCAACTGGGCTGACTGGTGTTGTGCGTGTGCTGGTGACCTCATTTGCAAACCCTTCCCGAGGTGTTGGCGTGGATCTGGAGGAGGCCTCCCTCCTCCATCTAGTTTGCATTATCTCTCCCTTCTTTACTCTGCATTTATGGTTTTTCTTTGCTTCCGTAAGCACGTAATTGCCCTTGCCCTTGCTGCCCCCTCTTGGGCGTACATCAGTTCCACCTTTAATGGAGGCAGAGACTGATGGAGGTCCTCAATCCCAACCCTCACGACCATCTTCCCAACCTCCTCTACAGCCGAAGTCATTCTGTGAGGCTGTTGGTGGGGGCTCGAGCTCTGTCACGAAAGACGCTAGGTTCATGGCCGTTGCAAATGGCGATGGAATGGATCCACAAGGTAAGGACCCTGGCTTCAGCCTCAATCCCTTCACCATTTCCCCGAATGAAGCCATGGCAAATGAAATTACCTTGGAGAAAAATAGGTTGAAGGATTCTGCCATTTTCTTTGCCTATGTAAATATAGATAGATGCCCTCCGCAAAAATTCATGGATGACTGGTTTTATAATTATTGGAACTTAAAATTAGGGCTTTGTTTTTCCTTCTGTAGACAAATTCAAAAGGAACTGTTCATCATATTTTTTAATTCTCATGAAATGCAATCAAAGGTTCTAAATAAATTATACTAGAATGTTGGGAAAACGGCTTTTCGTGCCCTAAGTTGGTCCCCTGAAGCTAATCCTGAAGAAATCTTGGCTCTTTCGAGCCCTTGATGGGTAGTTCTAAAGAATATCCTGCCCTTTTTATGGAAATTCATCCCCCAAATCGTCGAACCCCTTGGTAAATTCATCCACATGGATGAAAGCCCACACCTTGTTCCCCATCTGGATGCCAGAGTGCTCATATCCATTCTTCTTGGGATTAATTTACCCAATTCCCTTCAGCTTAAAATTGCAGAGGATGCGTTCTCTTGCCCGCTGGAATTCCTAGGAGGTTTGAACGCATGTTTCCTTTGTAAATGTGAGGGTCATGTAAGGAAAAATTGCCCCATTTTGAGGAAAAATGCCTCGGCCGTGGATGCTACTAAACTGAACTCCGCCTCCAACAGCCACTCCATCCCATCCACTCAGCCTGCGATGGAGTCCGCCCCTTCCTCCCACCTTGAGCCTCCCACTCCCGCCTTGAACCCCCAGCCCCCTCCCTCCATTGTGGCTCCACCTCTCCAACCTTTCGGTGCCGCCTCCCCTGCCTTATCGGATGATGGCTACCAGGTAGTGATGAATTCTAAAAGCGTAGAAGGAAGAATGTGCAACAATTAATCCTGAATGAGGGGGGAGCTTCCGCTAAGCCTCCCTAGCTCATCTTGCTGCACACCCCCTCTAAGGTTAAAAGCATCATGAATAGTTTTGAATCCCCCCGAGGATGCTCTGGCGGTATAGTTATTGGGGCTGGCTCTGCTAACATCTCTGAGAAAACCAAAGTCACCCTCGGTAATGATAGTGGTAGTGGCTCCAATAAGGACTTGTCCACATGTTCTACCATGGCTCAAGCCATCAGTGCTGGCACTAGTGTTGCTAGGAATTTGGGTTTTTGCTCCTCTAGCATGCTCCCCCCACAAGAGCCCTGTTTAGAGGCTATTCCATCACCTACAGAACTAGAAGAGCTTCTCCCAGAAAATACCTATCTGGAGGAGGATACACTTGGAGATGACCTTGAAATACAAATAGATGGCACCTCGAAATCTACTAGAAGGGGAAGGCCCATGGGGTCTAAAAATAAAGTTAGCTTTGCTGAAAAAAAGGACAAGGGCTCCCCTTCCTGTGATAGTAGCCTTCTGGCTGTTGAAGGTCCATAGATACCCCATCTGTTTACCATGAAAGTCATCTCATGGAATGTGAGAGGTTTGCAGGCTCCAGACAGAAAGAGGATTGTTAAATGTTTTCTGGACTTCCTGTTGCTCCAGGAACTAAAATCTATTAATTTTACATTGGAAACCAATCTAAATGTCATTTGGAAAGACTCTATTAAATTTTTCTCTAGCCATCTCAAGGGTAGGGGAGGAGTTGGTTTGCTTGTTAGCCCTAGATGGGCGAACTTCATCACCGCTAATGGCTGCTCCCCTTGCAACAGGGTTTTTTGGGCCTCAGTTAATATTAACAATACCCTCCTTGTGATTTGTAACATCTATGCGTCTAATAACTATAACGAAAGAATTGCCCTCTAGGATTGGATTGCCTCCCTCCCCGACATACCCTGGATCATAGGGGGTGACTTCAACATGGTAGAACATGGTGAGGACAAAATGGGAGGCATAGCCTTCTGTCGAAAGGGTTCTCAGAAAGCACATTAGGATAGAATGAAACAGGTCAGAAACCTATTTGACCCGCTGCTTGGAAAGAAGGGTGATTCCAAGGGACTATGGAACACATGGTGCAATTCCCAACTAGGTCCCAATAGAATCTACTACAGGCTTGACCGCCTTTATGCCAATAAGGACCTCCTCTCATTTGCCCCTAACACTTATAATAACCCTGTCATGGTCTGCCCCTTCACTCTTTCTGATCATTACCCCATCTCTGCTAATATCAGATTAGCTGCCCCCCCCCCGCCAATAGGTTAGGGCCTAAGTAGTTCATTCTCAATACTCGCCTCCTCCAAGATATGAATGTGCTCTCTACCATCAACATTATCAGACTGATCAATAAAAATAACAAGGATCTCACCTCACACATTGACAGATGGAACTTTAATATTAACTCCTGGCAAAAACTCCTGCAAATGATTGGTCAGAAAAGAGCCAAAGATTACAGATTTGAGGAAAGCATCCTCAGCAACAACCTCTCCCAGGTGGAGAATGATGCCCAGTCTAACCCATCCAACCCTAAACTGACTGCTAGTGTGGCTAGTGCTAGGGATGTACTAAGATGACATCAGCAAACCAAGATCAAGGGGGCCATGATCAGGGCTTGCACCCACTGGCTACAGTTTGGTGACAAAGGCTCCAAGTTTTTCTTTAATCTCCTTAGGCAAAAACATAGACGGGAAACAATTGATAGAATCATCATTGATAATGATGAGATCTCTGATCTAGATAAGATTAAAGAGGCCTTTTCTCTCTTATATCAAAAGCTATTTACCTCTGAGGAGTCTAAGGTGGATAAGACTCTTAGAATCAAATTTCAAGCCATCATCCCTAGAAGGATGTTTGAGGAAGATGCCTGCCTCTTGAAGCGACCTCTCTCCCTTAATGAAATCCAATGTGCCATTAACTCCCTCCATAATGATAAAGCTTCGAGGCCTGATGGGATCCCTATTGAATTCTACAAAGCTAATAGTGATTGGATCTGCTCTGACCTTCTAGACATGTACAATGAGGCTATCCTAAAAGGCTCTCTTGGAAGTTCTATGAACAAGGGCACTATCAAGCTCATACCCAAGGATGGGGATAAGGCCCTCATTAAAAACAGGAGGCCCATCACTCTTCTCAATGTCTCCTATAAAATCTTGGCCAAACTGCTTGCTATGAGGCTAGAAAAAATCCTTCCTAGGTTCATATGCTCTACACAAACTGGTTTCATTAAAGGTCGTTATATTCTGGAAAACCTTATCACCAGTTGGGAAACTATGGACTGGGCTAAGGTCTCTGGGCAAGATGCTACTATGTTTCTCCTAGACTTTGAAAAAGCCTATGATAGGGTGGAATGGGGGTTTATCCTCCTAATGCTTGAATCCTTTGGCTTTCCTAGGGAATTTTGCTCCTATGTTAGAGTCCTTCTGCCGGATGCTTCCGCACAGATTGATGTCATTGGCTCCCTCTCACCTCCTATTTTGCTCTCTCGCTCCATTCAACAAGGGTGCCCTCTGGCCCTTGCCCTATTTGTCATTGCCTCTGATGCGATATACTATCTCCTTAGAGATACCTCACTCTCCCCCAAAGTTAACGGAGTTAGGCTCCCTAATAACAATGAACTTATCAACATCCAATTTGCTGATGACACAACCCTCTTTATGGAACTTACCAAAACTAATATAGAGCACCTTGATCGCAAACTTCACCTATTTGGCTCTATTTCGGGAGCCCGGGTCTCTTAGGCCAAGTCAACTTTCCTTAGTTGGAAGGAGCGTCCCCCAGACTAGTTTGAGAACTTTGAATACCAATGGGGTGGCCCATCCAAGATTGTTAAATACCTTGGTGCTCCTTTCTCTATATCCCCCTCCCTGAAGGATATGTGGCTCTTGGTTAAAGAGAAGATTGAAAAGAAATTGAACAAATGGAACAATAGATTCCTCTCCCTAGCTGGTAGAGTTCAAGTTTGCCAAAAAATCCTCTCATCTTACAATATTTACTATTCCTCTACCTAGATGTTTAGCAATTAGCAGATCCTTGATATTCAGAAGGCTATTAGATGATTTCTCTAGTCAGACAGTAAAGGCAATAAGAAACTTCATGCTGTTAATTGGAAGTGGTGTCACACGGAGAAAACTCTTGGTGGCCTTGGTTTAAAAGATCTTAGGACCCAAGGTATTGCTCTCACGGCTAAATGGATATTTCATGCCTTGGAAGGGCAGGAGCCCTGGAAAGTTCTAATCAAGAGCAACATTGAGAGGGCCATTCCAAAGAAGGCCAACACCTGGAAAGAGTTACCTTTTGCCGATCTCGTGGCTGGTAAGTTCCCTATCTCTATCCAAGGCTCCTGTGTGTTTAGGTCTATTTGGAAGGCCTGGGAACATGTTAGAGGATTCTTAGGAAACACTAGTGCCAATAGTGGTGACCTTATCCATGGTGAGAGGTCTATTTGGTGGAACCTTTATCATGCGGGCAAGCCTTTGGCTCTCACACAGGGGTGCTCGGCTAAGGCCTAGGCCAAAAAAGGCATTAAGCTTTTCATTGATCTGTTGGAGCATGGGAATATCCCATCGTGGGAAGAACTCAGCTTGAAATTCAACCTCCCTCCCTCTCAAAAAAGAACCTATCACTTGATTAAGTGAGCCTATACGGATCTTGGATTACCTAAGGAGTGTTGTGTGGACTCGCATAGTTTCCTTTCATTTAAATGGATTGATGATATTCCTTTATCTAAAATTAAGGCACAAAATATATATGCTAAGCTAAACTTTGATTCCTCTATTATTATTCATGCTAATATGTTATGGTACTCTGACCTCTCTGATCTAGAGTGGCAGAAAATCTTTAGCAGGCTTTGGAAAAGTCTGATTGAGCCCAAACTCAAGTGCTTTAAATGGTTGTTGCTGCTGAATAGGCTCCCTTTAAAAAGTAGTTGTGATGATTTTGAGCTTTGATCTATTTTTAAACTCCCTCATACTGGAAGGCATATCTTCTTTGACTGCTCTATTGCTAGGGAGATCTAGTTAATGTTTGGTTTTTCTATCCCTAACCTTACAAACACAATGGAAGTTATCTCTGGTTATATTCATGGCTTAAAAAAAGATGCTAATCTCTTTTGGTTTATTTTATCTGCAAATATCCTTTGGTATATATGGAAGGTTAGGAATGTTGATAGGTTTGAAACTCAAACCAGGGCCCTTACTGAATCTTTCCGAAGACTCACTTTTTTTAAAATTGCTACGCAGGTTACTCTTACCATGAACATTGAAAGGAATAAGCTGCTGAGATTCCTGAAAGATGGCCATGCTACCATGTTTGTTTATAAAATGAAAGATGGGTACGAATGGAGACACAACATGGACAACCTCTCATCTTTCGAAGAGGCGCTCAAGAAGCTGAACAATGAAGTTAGAAACAAAAGGAAGCCCTCCTATGACCAGGTGGCAATGCTATCTCACACCCTGAGCCATAAGAGCGTTGTCTAGATGGAAGGACAGTAGGAGTGGACGGCATGGGTGGAGGCCATTGATGGCATTCTGTCCTAGATAGCAGCTTTTTCTCTTATTTTCTCCCTATTGTATCTTTTTGGACCTTTTATCTCTTTTTGGGTCATACACTATGGAGCAATCTCAGACTCTCATCCTAGTTTAGCTTCTATTTCTATTGTCATGTGGTGATGACAGCTTTCTCTTTTTATGTATAGTTCTCCCTCGATTTTTAATATATAAAAAAAAAAGTCACTTTTAACAAGAAAATCAGTTTAAAATAAAAAAGAATTTATGTGTCTAATTATTAAAAAGCATTGTATTTTATCAAATGAAATTGTGTTAAACAAAAATTGAAGTTAAATAAAATTTTGTGGGATTTATATTGCTTTAACATCTAATGGTTGTAAACATTTCAATTGTCTTGCAAGCCTCTAAGGTGATATCAATCATGGATTATCCAATTGATCTTGTAATTCTCACATAGGGAACGCCTTTGGCATAAATATAATATTATAAGGATCATAATGTTTATCCATACGATTCTAATCTTTATTTAATTTTACAAGAATATTATAAAATTATTATCATATATTAATAATATAATAATAAAAATACAATAATATAATAATATAATAATTCAATATATTTATAATAAACGTTGTAAAATAATGTATATCAATTACCTATTATAATTTTTTATTACTTATTATTATGGTTAGAGTTAAGGTTTACATCATTGTTAGGGCTACGATTAGGGTTCGCATCAAGGTTAGGGTTTGGTTTGGGTTTAGAATTATGGTTAGGGTTAGGATTTAGGATTACTATTAGGATTATGGCTAGGGTTAAGGTTAAGGTTACTATTATGTTCAAGGCTAAGGTTTACATCATTGTTAGGCTTAGGGTTAAGGTTAGGCTATAATTAAGGTTATTATTCTAGAAGAATGGTTGGGGTAACGATTGAGGTTCAATTAGAATTAGTATTAGAGTTAGGGATAGGGTTCAATTAAGAGTAGGGTTAATATCACAATTAAATTAGGGTCTTATTAGGTTTAGGGTTAGTGTTATGGTTAAAAAAGGGTCAAGGTTTAAGGATAAAGCCTGGTGTTAAGGTTAGGGCTCTATAATAAAGCATGCTTTCAAGGTTAGGATGAAGGTTTAATTAGGGCTATGGATTACGTTAACATAAAGATTAGGGATGTATCAAGGTTAGGTTGGATTTAGGGTTAAGCTTATTTTAGGGCTATATTTTTGGTTCAAGATAGGGTTTAATTATGGTTAGGGTTAATTTTAGAGTTAGGTTATCAAAAGGGTTCAATTATAGTTAGGGCAAAAGTTTAATCAGTGTTATAGTTTAATTACATTAGTGTTAGGGTTAAAGTAGTATTAAAGTTCAATTAGGATTAGGGTTAGAGTTAAGTTTAGGGTTAGGTTATGGTTAGGTTTCAATCATGGTCATATAAGGTTTAGGGTTAACATTACACAACAATTAGCGTTACTATTCTAAGAGAATGCTTGGGGTAAGAGTTGGGGTTGAATTAGAATTAGTATTAGGGTTTAAAGGGCTAGTGTTCAATCAAGAGTAGGGTTAGTATTACAATTCATTTAGGGTTTAATTAGGGTTAGAGTTAGTGTTTGGATTCAAATAGGGTTAGAGTTTGAGTTATGGATATGGCTTGGGGTAAGGATTATTATTAAGGTTATGGTTAGGTTACTGTTTGTATCATGCTTAGGGTTATAGTTTGGGTTATAATTATTTGGATTATCATTAGGGTTTACATTATTGCTAGGGTTAGGGTTTGGGTTACAACAAGGTTTATGATTTGAACTATTGTTACCATTAGGGTTTAGCATAAGGTTTAGACCTAAGGTTAGAATTAGGTTTAGACCTAAGGTTAGGATTAAGTGTTATAGTTATGGATATGGTTAGGGTTAGTATTTAGATCATTATTAGGGTTAGAGTTAGGTTTTAGGTTTAGGGTTTGGACTATGGTTAGGTTAGGGTTTGCATAATGGTTAGGATTATGGTTAGGTTTTGGGTGAAGGTTTAATGTTACGATTAGTATTATGGTTAAGGTTAAAGTTAATGATTATAGTTATGGTTATTCTTATGATTCAAATAGGGTTAGGTTTCAAGGATAAAACATTTTATTAGGGTTAGGGTTCTATAATAAAGCTTGAGTTTAAGTTTAGGGTTAATATTTTTTAATAGGATTAAAGGTACCATTTAATTAGGGTTAGGGTTAAGTTATGGGTTACATTAGCATAAAGGTTTGATTAGGGTTAGGATCAATGTCAGTTGTTGAGTTTAGGGTAAAGACTATGCTAGGGTTTAGGTTGTTCAAGATAAGGTTTAATTAAGGTTAGGAATAATTTTAGGGTTTGGTTATTAGGATTCAATTAGGGTTATATTAGAGTTATGGTTAAGATTAGATTATGGATAGGATTAATTTTAGGTTGTGATTAAAGTTACTATTCTAGGATAAATCTTGGGGTTAGGGTAGGGTTGATATAACTTTAGTTGAAGCCTAACCATAATTGAATTCTAATTTAACTATAAGTCTAATAATAATTATAATTAAAAACTACAACCAACATTAATTAAACCCTAATTCTAAACTAGCCCTAAATTATAATTGTTACATTTTTCTAGTTTATTATAAGTTATTTTTTAAAAGTATACATAAATAAATGATTAAAGACAAACTTACACAGAAATTTAAGTATAGTGGATTAAACTTTTAGATGATGAATTATTAATAAATTATAGATTTTTATTTTCAGTTATTATTTTTCTAAAATAATTATTTAGATATCAATTATATTTCTAACATTTTATGGATCTCCAAAAATTAATAAGATTATCATCATAACTCTAAAAGTAATTATAATAAAAAACTATACCTAACCTTAATTAAAGCCTAATCTTAACTTAACCCTAAATTATAATAGTATTTACTAAAAACTTATTTCACCTTTTCCACCTCTCTTGCTTTTAGAATAGATTTAAAACTAAAATATAGATATGAATAAAACCTTTATAAATTTTTTCTAGATATATAAGCAACAGTTCTATTTTATTTTTCCTTTTGACATGTAAATTATTTCAAATTCTAAATTAAACTAAATTTAATATTTTATAATTTTTAAATGAATCATCAATCTTTTAGAATAAATTTAAAACTAAAATCTAGATATGAATAGAACTTTTCTATATTTTTCCTAAGTAACATTTATATTCTATTTTAAGTTTTTTTTGCATGCAAATCATTTCAAATTATAAAATTAAAATAAATTAATTTCTCTTATAAATTTTAATTGAATCACCAAATTTAAAACCAATCTTACATATAAATGGAATCTTTTTGTTCTTTTAGTAAATAACACTTATATTCTATTTTAAGTTTTCTCATACAAATCATTTCAATTTTTAAAATTAAAATAAATTATATCTTGACTAATTTTTAAATGAACCATCAATATTTTAGAATAAATCTAAAAGTATTTTACTATAGTACCTAATTTACATTTTCAACTCAATTTCATGGTTAATTCCAAAAATGTTGTTTGACCTAAGGCAAACTCCTATTCCCAAAAATTTCCCTATTTTCACTATGTGGATGAACAGATACCAAGATGCATTTTGGAGAATCAACAAGATTCACAGAGAGGAACAAGTTCTATAAAAAGAAAAGATTTTCTAAGAAAAAGGGGTTCTTTTGCAAGAAATATGGATTCAAAAGAAAATCTAATTGGAAACTCTAAAAAATTAGGCTAAATTTTTGGGAATAGTTCTGAACCATCACCTTCTGCTCAGTTGTAGGTTTGTGATTTTATACAACAAATGTAGCTTACTATTTCTATCAAATTGTTTTGATAATTCACTAGTTTACCCTAATCTTTAAATAATTCAAATTCAATTCAATCTTAGGGAAGGAAGAGACCCCTGCATGAAGCCTACAATCTGATCAGAATCTTGGTCTATTAGGCTTAGATCTATCAAAATAAATTATCTCCTAATGTAATGGTAAATTAAGAAAAAATAGGGGTTTTATTACATTTTATGGTGAAACCCTAATTTTCACCAATTACACCATCCCAAAATGAAAAGGCTTAACCTAGGTTAAGGTATAGTACATGTGTCTTAAGTGCGTCATTATAGGATGGCTCAAGGGGAGTTCAATGTGATTAGATAAATAAAATCTTAAAGCCCATCCTAATTCAACTAGAGGTCCTAATCCTAAATGTTGAAAGTACACATTGAAAGAGCTTAAGGGGTTATTATCATACTTATATGTCTAATTGTTAAGTACATCTCAAGTATGAAAGTGTAAGCCTAATTCATGATCGAGAATGTTAAGGAGTCCTATTCAATACAATGTCAAGGGGTCCTATCTAATATGGGTTTTGATTTTGGTTTTGGTTTTGACTCTCATTTTCATTTTCCTCTCTATGAAAGCTTGTAGTTTGGGTTTGAATTTTGTTTTCGTTTATTTTCATTTTTGTTTTCACTTTTTTTTTTTTTCATTTTTTTTTTTTTTTTGTTTTCATTTTCATTTTCATTGATTATCCAAAACAAAGTATTTTGCAAAAATTAATATACTACATAAATTTGAAAATATGACTAAATTTAAAACTCTAAATTGTTTTAATATTAAAAACTAAACTTAATTTTTTTAATGAAAAATAAACAAAACAATAATTTTTCATTTAAAATTAGAAAAAATAAAGAAAAAAAAGGAAAAAATGCCTATTTGGAGGGGTTGGGGGGCACCTAGAAGCGAGCTTTAGACTAGGATCCTGAGTAGGTAAAATAAAATGGATCCCAAATTTTAAAAAATATATATATATTTTTTTGAATTGGGATCTTGATTCATTTTAAAATAGAATCTCAATTCAAAATTTTAGTCTCAAGATCCCAAAGCCTATGGATTCTTAATTTATATTTCGGCTTGGAATCTTGAAGCAAATCAGGATCCCAATTTTTTTTTGTTGCACTCTGCTCGATTTGTAATTTTTTTCCAAGTTTAAAACTTCCACTCTAAGTGGATTCAACTTCTTGCTCTTACCCATCTACATTATATGATGGGTTGACCACAATAGTTGTGATAGTGTTACCATTATTTTTGGAAAGGATATAAAGAGGAGTGGGCTCTCCACTATATGCAAATTTAAGAGGTGTAAATGATATATTAATGTTCTTAGTCCTATGACTTGGAGGAGAAATCAAAGTGATGGTGACCATATTCACATAACGACAATCACTCAATGGAAGAAAAGATGATGCAAAGATAAAATTTGATGAATGCTAAGGGAATGAATTAGTATAGATTTGAAACTCACTATTTATTTTATCTGCAAACTTATTAGATTTTTTCTTGTTATCCCTATCTCATATGGGGCTGTAATTTATATGGTCTTCGATGATGTGTCTCAAATGCATACAATGTTCAATATCATGATCATACACATGGTGATACTAGCATAAATTAGAACCATCATACTAACGAGGGTATGATCTATTATTTGAAAATGGTCTAATCTTAGGGATAATTAGTATATAATAATTTTTCAATGCACTCAAGTAACAATCAAATAATTTTTTGAATACCCAATTGTATTGAGGCTCTAGTGTGTTTTTTATCATTTACTTGAGGAATTATAGTTATATTATCTATAACTTTATTGTTTTGGGACCCACTCAAGGAAGACACACCTCAAAAGGTATCAACATGAGAGTTCATAGTACGATCTCCAAGTTGAGCCAATATATGTTGATAATTAGTGAGAGCAATGAAAAGACTATAGAAAATTGGACATTTTTTAATGAGACCTTCTCCCTTAGTACTGTTTGTAAAGTACAAATAAACATCTTCTAAAGGTCACCATCTAGCATGACATAAAGGATCTTGATAGATATAGGTTGATACATGTAATGGTTAGAATAGGGTTCACTAGTTTATGTTGTTGCCATTTTGATGATGTTTGTACTAAAGTTGTGATTGTCATTAATGGACACACACACTTATCTCTTGTATTCTCATCCTGTATCATATAATGTATCATGCAACTGGTACTGTGTACATATAGTCCTTGTTTGTTGAAGACTATTGGTGTTTCCAGAAGGAGCTTACCAGTCAAAGAATGGCCGAGGACCTCAACTGGCATTCATGTGTTAAAAATCGAGCTGGTCTGCGATCATTTGACAGCTATCATTGTATCGCTATGCGAAAGTGCTCAACTGTTAATTGTCACGACTTGGCAACAAACCAACAGGTACAAGGACCCCAAGCGGCAACCAAGAGATCACAACCCTATTTTCTAGCTTTTCGGTCTTCATTTGTAAACTGGTAATTGGTATTTTACTAACAGACAAACTTGTAAAAATATGATCAGATCTTCCACCGATATTATGGCGATGACTCTGTGTCATGTCTCAAACTTATCTAGACACGTATTTAGGGTTTTTGTTGTCCAAATTTCATTGGACCAACATGAAATCAGATTCCTATATAAGGACATCATGTCTAGGGTTTTTAGGAGTGTGTATGTATGTGTGTCAGTGTATGCGAAGAAAACAGATCAAATTCTAAAGAGAGAAGATTAGATTCTATGTGAAAAGAAGATCTCATGATAGAAGCTCGAAGGAATGAAGGACAGAAGACTGAAGTGATGCGTCAGCTGAAAGCTATCAAGGATCTAACCAAGCATTGTGTGCTACTCTGTAGATCATCAACTTGTTGAGTACTAATCTCTTCGACAAGATTTGAAATCCTTAACCGGATAGGCTTTGTAAAGTCTATTTCAAATCCTCTAGCAAGGTGATTCATAGTCGTGGATCTAAAATCCTCTTACAAGGTCATCCTTAACTGGATTTATCTCCTAACAGAGATCTAGATTCCTAAAAGGATCTGTTCTTATGAAGAACATTGTAAGGCCTTAACCGATCTGACCTTAACTGCTCTGGTTACTATTCTACAGATAGTGATCTTGTGAGTTTCTACTCACCGTGGTTTTTCCTAGTTGGGTTTCCATGTCAAAATATCATGTGTTGTGGTGATTGTGTTACTGTGGGTGAATACTTTATTTGCTATTTGGTTCATTTATATTTTAATTGGTTTACTATTAAGAAGGATATATCGATCTGCAGTTAATTTGCTTAAGTGTTTGTCAAAGTTTGGGCATACTAATTCACCCCCCTCTTAGTATTCATCAATTGGTATCAGTGCCTCCCTTTCTTTATGTTTAACAGCTTGAAAGGAGTTATGGGGGAATACAGCATGAGGAAACTTAGCCACCATTCGGTGGAATCTGAGAAAGCATATGATGAGCTTAAAGTCAAGTATAAAGCCTCTTTAACTAAACGAAGAGAACTTGCTGAGCAATTAATGGAAATCACAAAAAATAGCTCTTCCGATGAAGCAGACATGGGTGCTCTAGTTGAAGAAGTAAAGAAACTAAACAAATCTAAAGCTAACCTAAGAAGGGAGCTAGAAGCACTGACCATAAGGATGAGTCAGGAGTTGGAAAACCGTAGAAAAGTTGAGGATCTTGTGAAGAACAAGGAGCATGAGATCTTTAAGCTGAACCAAGAAATTGGTACTCTTACCGCTTACCTGCAAGAAGGTAAGGAAGAGAAAGAAGACAAGCAATCTGATCTTAATACAACCATTTATCATAATTAAACCCTTGTGAAAACTAATGAAGATTCATCAATTGGTATCAGAGCCTCCCTTTCTTTAAGTTTAACAGCTTGAAAGGAGTTATGGGGGAATACAACATGAGGGAACTCACTCATCATTTGGCTGAATCTAAGAAAGCATATGATGAGCTTAAATTCAAGTATAAAGCCTCTTTAACTAAAAGAAGAGAACTTGCTGAGCAGTTAATGGAAATCACAAAAAATAGATGTTCCGATGAAGCAGACATGGGTGCTCTAGTTGAAGAAGTGGAGAAACTATATAAGTCTAAAGCTAACCTGAGAAGGGAGATGGAAGCAATAACCATAAGGATGAGTCAGGAGTTGGAAAACCATAGAAAAGATAAGGATCTTGTGAAGCACAAGGAGCATGAGATCTTTAAGATGAACCAACAAATTGGTGCTCTTACCGCTTACCTGCAAGAAGGTAAGGAAGAGAAACAAGAGATGCCAACTGATCTTAATACAACCATTTCTCATAATGAAACCCTTGTGAAAACTAATGAAGATCTCTCCAAATAACTTGTTAAGACAAAGGAGATACTTGCAAAGTTTAATCAGAGTACTACAAAATTGGATCAACATCTGGAGTCTATGAAGTCATCAAGGGATACCACTAGACTTGGTTATTCTACACAAGTGGAAGGTGAATCCTCTGGAACCAATACTGATGCACTAGAAGGAAAATCGGTACTTGTAAATGCCAACAAAACTAAAGGTAAGCCAAAGTTCAAACTAGTATGCTTTAATTGTCTTAAGGAAGGACATACTACTAATGTATGTAGAAGCAAGGCTTATAATAATTTTCCTTACATACCAAACACTATGCATAAACACAAGGCTAATACTGGTAAATTCAATGGTCATTGTTATGCATGAAACAAGTTTAGGCATAGATCTTTTGAGTGTAGGTTGATTATGAACAACCCTAGAAGTTATACACTGAGACCAAGAGGAATGGTCCAAGAATTGTCTATGAACTGGAACCCAAACCAATATAGAACCTATGACCACCGGTCAAATGGTTATCAAGCAGCAATTGGTTGGAGATCAACCTGTTTGATCTGTCATGGTAGCGGTCACACTGCTGCAACATGCAGAAGGAAGAATGGAAATGTAAACACTGGACCATGGAGATCACCTGGTATGGTATGTTATCATTGTAACAAACCAGGACATATTGCAAATCATGGAGACTAAGATAGAGTCCATTGGTAAACAATCTGGTCAATCCAAAAGGAAAAGGAAAGGTTGATGTTGAAACCATTCAGGTAGATATGGAGAAAACATGGAAAAAGAAATCGAAAGAGAAGCCAAAAGATGAGCCAGTTTCCGCACCCAGTGTGGAGACCCCTAATCTGGCAAACTAAGCTTCAAAAATCTTAGGGGGAACATATCGGTAACAATTTTTCAAATCCTCAGTCTATATTAGTAAGATGCTTTTCCCTGTATTGGTTACCTGTCCACCGACAGAAGAAACGAAATGGTAAAAGGTAAAAGTTAGGGTTTATGCCCTATTAGTGATGCATTTATTATGGTAGGTAAAGAGAATATATAAAGGCAACTTTTGCAGTCATTGTTACTTACCTATTTTCGGAGAAGAATTTTTCAAACTAGAGCTGCGAAACAAAGGCGATTTTTCTTACATTCAAAGCGATCAAAAAAGTTACCTTGTATAAGATTCTACAATCATCTCAAGCTATCTGGAGTAGAGATAAGAGCAGTAAAGCAAGCTGTTGGAGAAGTGTGGTGTGCTCGACATCGACAAAACCCTAGTTTGAGTAAAAAGGTTTTTTTGTGGAAACTCTCTTGTCATCAGAATTGTTTTGTCATGGCTTATGTATCCAAAGCCTCATCTAGTACTTCCGCACTTGAGAGTCCAACCAAATCACTTAAGAAGAGGTTGAAGTATGATGCCCTATCCCAAGTCCCCATTGAAGTCATTATAGAAGGGGATATTTCTGGATATATTGATTGAAAATTAGAAGACCTAGGGGCTCTAGTAATCCATTCCTAGTTAATTTTATTTTATGGGGAAGACAAAAGGATCAAACCAGAGTTTAAAGTGATCAAGGAGAAGAAATTCCATAACGTGGCACATTTTCTCAAAGAATTTTCAGAAGATCACATAAGAATCATTCTTAGCAGGGTTCATGGTGACAAAATGTATCTTGAGAGAACCCATGACATAACTCCACAAGCAATCCATGTCGTGACTGGTTTCTGCAATGTTGGAGAAATCCCTGTTCTCTGCAAGATTACCAAAACTAAAAGTGACAGAGCTCACCAGTTCTGTGAGTGACCAGTGGGCAATGACATGAAACACCATAAGAGATGACTTGGTGATTCTCACTTGTATGGTGATTGGGTATAGATGTTTTTATGCTAGCAGAATGAACTTTGTTCCTACAGCTATGGTGAATGTCGCTTACTGTATGATCAAAGAAGATGCAGAGTATGATCTATGTACCTGCATGCAGAAACAACTTTTGGAGAACTTGAAGTGCATCAAAGAGGACAAGACACTAAAGTTTAAGTTTGGTCAACTCCTTGTAGGTCTGTTTTTCTATTTTCAAGGATATTTTCCAAGAGTTGGAGATGTTCAATGGTCTAGTGACCTACCAGTCTCAAGGCAAATCAAGGAGAGTCTATAGGTAGTAGGACCACCCTATCTAGAGACCTTGAATAGTTACTTTGATGAATTCAAGCTAAGAGGAAACAGAGGACAAGAATCTCAGGAGAAATTGTAAAGAAATATGAAGATAATATTTGCTTTACAATCAAAGTCGACCATTGCATAATGAAAGTGGTAGAACCCAAAGAAGAGAAAGTCGGGCCTGTGGGATATGAAATAGTAAATGACATAATTATTGGTTATTCCTCTACCCTAATTGCTTCACCGCTTGATCCTAAGAAGAAGAGGACCGGTATTTACTTAGAGAGGATCCAATCTATTGGAAAATAGCAGTCAAAGAAGAAGGAAGTTAAGCCAACAGCATTGGCACCAGTTACATTTGCTGCAAGTCTAAACAAACCAGGAAGTCATCTGCCAAGAAGAAACCGAAAGCTAATCTACCAAAGGTATTTGAAAGGAAGAGAAAAACTAGGAATAACACACCGAATTCAGATGACACTATACCAGAGGTAGAAACGAAGAAGACAAGGCAATCAAGTAAGAAGATTAAGACAACTGGTAATGTATCTGCATCCTCTGTACCAATAAATATCCATGTTCCTTCTTATAAGCCTATGACGCATTGCCAAAGGACAATTAAGCATATTAAAAGAAAATTTCTTGATGATTTGAAAGAATATTTTGATGATTTCAATGATATAGAAAAAGAAGATGTTGAACAAGAACTTATCAAATATCTATGTGATAATGATTGGTCACCTACCGACATTAAATCTGTTGTTTCTAAATCTTTGTATAACTCCTTGGACAATAAGTGGTGAATTGTCATTTAAAAGGAGCAAGCAATTAGAGAGGAAATTATTGCTCAATATTTTCCAGATGATTCTAACTCTGAATTGCTTGAGATTCTTGATCAATACAAAGGTACCTTCTTCATGAGGAAGAGAAGACTTCTGCTACTTGGAGGTAATATCTCTAAGGTAGAAAATGATACTCACCTGTGAGCTCAAGAAGCTGTCAAGATGTAGAAGGTAACCAAAGCAAATTGACAGGCTCAAGCTGACCTATTAAAACCTATACCGGATGAAACCTTTGATGACATGGGAGAGAGATTAATTGAGCAGAATATTCCTATTGATGTAGATGCATTAGATGATGCACCAGTTGATACTGCACATGACATTCCTACAGAGAAAGAGAAGGAGAAATAAGAAGAAGCTAAGAAGAAAGTGGAGCAAGAAAAGAAGGTAGAAGAATAGAAGAGAGAAGAAGAAGAGAAAAAGAGGGAAGAAGAGAGGAAGAAAGGAGAAGCAAATAAGAGAAGAGAAGAAGAGAAGAAGAGGGAAGAAGAGAGGGAGAAAGAAGAAGCACATAAGAGAGAAGAAGAAGAGAAAAAGAAGGAGGAAGAAAAGAAGAAAGTAGAAGAAGAGAAGAAGAAAGAAGAAGAGGAGAAGAGAGCAGAACAAAAGGAGAAAGCATAAAAGGAGAGATTGAAGAAGGAGAGAGCAGAGAAGGAAACAATAGAGAAGGAGAAAATGGAGAAAGAGAAAGTTGACAATGAAAAGGAAGAGCAGGAAAAGAGGAAACAAGATGAGAACAAGGTAGCTAATGGAGGACGGACTCCTAAGGCAACCGAAGATCCCACCAGTCACACTGATCTAACTCTTGCATGTCTTACTCAATCGGTTGATGAGAATGAGCTACTAAGAAGCATTCAATTGGCTCAAGACAAATTGGAATAATTGAGGAAAAAGAAAGAACAAGATGTCATCCAATTTGTTGTTGACACTCCTTCCAATCTAGTCCCCGGTACTAATCTCTCCAGTACTGATTCCTCGCTGGCCAAGCTAAAACTACTATGCACTGTAGTAGATGATGAGGTCCAATCACTGGAAGCTACTGCCCAAGCCACTGCAAGGAAAAACCATGAAAAAGAACTGAATGTTGCACTGGTACAAAAAATTACTGAGGACAGGACCAAACTAATCCACCAGAAGGATGATATCAGTTTGGCAATGGTTGAAGGATGTATGCTTTTAAGCAAAATATGCCAGCCCAATTTATTTTGTGATGATGTTCTAAAGGTAAAAGGTCAACTCTAATCAGAAATGAAGCAGTATGTGGAGACCTTCACGGTACCATATGATTCTTTCACCGTATATGGACAGACCATCCATACATACCGGCAATAGATCACATAGATAGAAGCGGAGATCAACAAGCAGACCCAACATCTACAGGAGCTACAGCTACTCCTACTGCCCAAGTTGCAGGTTCTTCAGAAGTTCTTTCTCAACATGGAAGTTATTTCTATTACACAGGAGATGAGCACAATCGATGCCATGGAGTCAGATATGAAAGACTTTCGAAGCAACATTAAAGTCATTTTTGAAAAGTTTTACTCTTTATTATCTTGAACATATACTCTATTTTTCATGTTTTTTAATTTAACTTTGCTTACCCTCCGTAAAAAAAATGGGGAGTGGTATTTGAAATTTGATAGATTTATCATTATGGCAAAGGGGGAGTGGTAATTGAAAATTTAATGCAAATAGAATTTGCTCATGTTAGTATTTTTGGCAAAGGGAGTAGTGTATATGCCTAGGGGGAGTAATTTTGATTATGGCATGTTATTTATATTGTAAGCACTTAGTTGTCAAAATTTTCCTAAGTGTTGCCATCAATGCCAAAGGGGGAGATTGTTGGTATTTTGATGATGTTTGTACTGAAGTTGTGATTGTCATTGATGGACACACACTTATCTCTTGTATTCTCAACCGGTATAATATGATGTATCGTGCAACCGGTACTGTGTATGTATAGTCTTTGTTTTTTGAAGACTATCGGTATTCCAGAAGGAGCTTACCGGTCAAAGCATGGTCAGGGACCTCAACTGGCATTCGTGTATTAAAGATCAAGCTGGTCCCCGATGATTCGATGGCTATCGCTATATCGCTATGCGAAAGTGCTCAACTATTAATTGTCGCGACTTGGTGACAAACCAAGAGATCGGAACGCTATGTTCCAGCTTTCTAGTCTTCATTTGTAAACTAGTAATCGATATTTTGTGAATAGAAAAACTTGTTAAAATACGATCAGATCTTCCACCGACATTATGACGGTTACTCTGTGTCGTGTCTCAAACTTGTCTAGACATGTTGTATTAAGGGTTTTTGTTATCTAAATCTCATTGGACCGACATTAAATCAGATTCCTATATAAGGACATTATGTGTAGGGTTTTTAGGTGTGTGTATGTATGTGTGTCAGTGTATGCAAAGAAAAGAGATCATATTCTGAAGAGAGAAGATTAGATTCTATGCGAAAAGAAGATCTCACGATAGAAGCTCGAAGGAATGAAGGAAAGAAGACTGAAGTGATCCTGTGACCCATCAGTAAGCTATCAAGGATCTGACGAAGCATTGTGTGCTACTCTATAGATCATCAACTTGTTGATTAGTAATCTCTTCAAAAAGATTTGAAATCCTTAACCAAATAGGCTTGAAAAGTCTTTTTCCAATCCTCTAGCAAGGTGATTCACACTCGTGGATCTAAAATCCTCTTACAAGGTAATCCTTAACCGGATTTATCTCCTAACAGATATCTAGATTCCTAACAGGATCTGTTCTGATGAAGAACATTGTAAGGCCTTAACTGGTCTGGTTACTATTATGCAGATAGTGATCTTGGGAGTTTCTACTCACCGTGGTTTTTCCCATTTGGGTTTCCATGTCAAAATATCTTGTGTTATGGTGATTGTGTTACTCTGGGTGAATGCTTTATTTTCTATTTCATTCATTTATATTTTAATTGGTTTACTGTTAACAAGGATACACCGATCTGCAGTTAATTCACTTAAGTGTTTATCAAAGTTTTGCGGCATACTAATTCACCCCCCCCCCCCCCCCCTCTTAGTATTCATCATATGCATGCAAAATAGGAACTAAACCTATTTCGTAATGATCATAATAAAAGGAGAATAAACTCAATAGGCTCAACCTAAAAATTATTCAGAAATGATTGAGAAAAAGGTGAATTCATACAAATTGATTTAGTTGAAAGTGAGCTATAAAAAATATGTAAATTGAAGGAAAGATCTATGGCTAAGGATTAGAAATTGGCAAGAATCAACATGTACAAATAGTCTCAAACCAGACATGTAGGCACAATTATAGAATTGGAAATAGGAAGTAGAGAGGAGTTTGTGCATAAAATATAGACTCAAATATGTTGGACAATGGTGTTTGGGGTGATCTTGTCCTCAAGGTGTTGGATGCAACCAATAGATATACTTTTGGGATAGATATGTTGAATATTTGTAGTATTTCCCTAAAGTTTAATCATAAAAGTGTCAGACAATGGTTCTTGGACTGACCTTCTCTTAAAATTTACGCCTCTACAAAAGTTGAACATGTGTGTCTTTATCTACTTTTCTTGAATTTGTATATCTTGTTTTTAGTTCCTACCATGTACACATACATAGGCAGAAAATGGAGTTGTTGATAGGGATTTTCCTAGGTCAAAACCCATACTAGGAATTAACCCTATAACTAAATTGAAATTTAAATGATGGTTGATGGCTCAATGATTTTTTAATGTGATCACAAGTATTGATTTATAAAAGACATGACATGATAAGACATAAATAAATCAATCAATAAACTCATGATTGCGTGAAAATTATTGTAACATGCTACTTCATAATGTCCACATCTAAAGAACGCTTGAAAAATATGGTAGGATGAAACTTTGTCTTGATGTTTCATGGATATGAAAGGATGATAATGAATGTGGATGGATGGATAATGTAAATGATTAAGGTATCAACATTAGGAACAAACTAGTGAGAAAAGGCAATAATATATTCAAAATTGGGCCCAATTTTGAGGGACAAAGACATGCCAAATACCCTTTTCTAGGACAAGAATAACCCAAAAACCCTTGTCCATCCAAAGAATTATGAATAAGATATGGATAAGGTGAAATTAATCTAAAACTAGATGTTGATATTACAAATGCTAGAAATAGTTTTGGATAAGAGCTAGGAGAAAATGCACTAAAACAAATAGGAGAAAATGCACTAAGGCAAGGACACAAAAAGTAGTGTGAATATTTATAAGTTTACAATTTATGATGCTACATTCAACCCACTCTTTAGTAGGAGTATCATAAAAAAGGAAAAATAAATAGAATCACAACAAAGGAAAAGAAAGAGATGCATACATGAGAAAATGGGAGCAAGATAAGAAATAGATAAGACATCACCATATTTGAGGGAACAAGCCCACAAGCTTAGGAGCTTATCTAACACAATCACATAGAAGGACACAAAAAATAAAAATAAAATACAAAAGAAAAAATTACAAACAAAGATTATAGACAAAAAAGGGTTTATTACTAAAAAAAGGCTCCAAGTCAACTAGTTTAAGAAACCATAACGATCAAAATGTCTCAATTGCTAATATCATTTTGTGAATGTATTTGCAATAACACAAGTGCCACATGGGAAGACCAAGAGCATACATCAAGTGATGAGATAAGAAACCATCATCCAATGAATAGAAAGGTGTGATATACTATGGGCTCATGGGGGAAAGAGAAATGAAACATGGATTCCACTGGCCACTAAGTTGTGTTATGTTAGGTGATGTTTGAGAGAGAGAGAGAGAGAGAGAGAGAGAGAGAGAAGGATCATGAATTCCATGAGCTAGCGAGCTATATTATTCTAAGTGATCCATGAGAGCATATATTTTATGGGACAACAAGTTGTGATATGTTCTATGAACCGTGTGAAAGAGAAAGTACAGTTGAAAGGTCTAGAAAGTTATGTTATACTAGTCAACTCATCATGATATATAATGCAAGAAGAATTGAAAGATCTAGCAAGTTGTGCTATGCTTGTCAACTCATCCTAAAAAGGGGAAATTGTCATGCAAAGCTCTCTTATTACAACACAATTGCTTGGTGAAAATTGAAATGGATTTTAATAAGAAAAAATTTCTTATTAAAAGAAAAATGATTGGTGCAAAGAAGGTGTTGTTGGAACACCACAAGAAGAATAACCAAACAAAGTATTGTTTATAAGGAAACCCACAAAAATTGAATTACAAATTAAAAAAGGATAACCAAACAAAACCCACATTTTGTGAGGAAATCCTACAAGATGGAAAAAGGATAACCAATAAATCACATTGTTGATGTTGGAAATCCTACAATATAGAACTATAAATTTAAAAAAATGAGGTTGCATATATGTGCTCCCTTAAGATGTAAACGTAGTCCTGTGTTGATGTCTTAAAGAAAAGAACAAGGATAAACACCTTTTATCACCACATAGATATTCTTTAATCAATAATTTACATCACTCCAGGATAAAGAGGCCTAACTCTTTCAAGAGAAGAGATAGTTGTAAAATAGATTTTGAAAAAAAAATAAAGGGATCCTTTTGAGGGATGCATAATGAAAGGTGGGAGGAAGAGAGATTTGTTGAAATAAATCTACCTCCAATAGGAGATCTTTTTTCCAAAATAAAATCTTTAACCAAGGGAAAAGAATGGAAAGAAAGGATGCACCTTCAACACCTATGAGGGATCATTTATGAAAATACTTTAAAGCAAGGAAGAGCTCCTAAATAAAGGATAGAAACATCCATACAAATTTAAAATCTTTATAAAGGATAAAAATTATATTTCAGAAAGGGAATTCGTATAAAAGATGCTACTCAATGTAGGAAAAGTTAATCCTTGAAAAGAGAAAATAGAAACATTGTACTTGCCCTCCAAGCATGGAGGGAGGAATGACAAAGGCTATTATGTTGCTATTCAAGTATGACAAAACATGCTACTCAATGTAGGAAAAGTGAATCCTTGAAAAGAGAAAATAGAAACATTGTACTTTCCCTCCAAGCATGGAGGGAAGAATAACAAAGGCTATTATGTTGATATCCAAGTATGAAAAAACATGAAATTGTACCACTTTATCTCCCAACTTTTCTCTCTCAATATTTCACAACATACAAGTTTCTAACATTTATCTAAATTTTTCTCATGATCAAATTCAATTTGTCACATTTATCTATATTTTTCTCATGATCAAATTCAATTTGTTACATTTATCTAATTTTTTCTCATGATCAAATTCAATGCCAAAGTGATTGGGAAATGCATAGGATTTTCAAGTTTGTCATTTTTTACATGTTATTTTAATCGAATTTTGTTTCCTAGATTTTTTTTCTAATTCTTTTGGCCATTAAATATATTGTCTCATCCTTTTCAAATTTGTTTCTTTATTTTTGTTTACAATAAAAGAACAAAAATATTATTGAAAATATATAACAAAAAAGCCATTTAAACTTAATGAAAAAATAAGCTTTTAGCATATATATGATCCTTCTTGCTTCCTATAATGTGAAGGTTTAACAAAGCAGTAAGAATTGTATTTTCCAATTAATTTGTTAAAAAATATTAAAATTAATAGCTATACAATTCACTAAAAAAACTATTATGAAGATAATAAGCAAAATGGTATTTATGTTTGATACTTAAATAATTATAAGTTAAAAATTCTATGACTAAATTCTTGTCTTATAATTTTTGTTCAAATATTATGTGTCCTTATGTATCTATATAAATTATATGAAATAATTACAATGAATAACATGACAGAATAAGTAACAGATACTCTAAAATGTAGAAAAACTTGAATTCAAATTCGTGAATGTTAAAATTGAAAATTTAAAACTCATGTGTAAAAAGTAATTATACTACTAAGATATTAAGATGTTATATTATCTTTCAGACAGTTTATATATCTTCTGTGGATATATATATTAAATATATCCAACTCAACCCTTTACTGATAAAAATAAAAATAAAAAAATCCTACTAATAGACCAAAAGAAGCAAGAACAAAAGTATACTAAATAAAAAAATATTTTTTATTTTTTTAAGGAATCGGGCACGACACCATTGGGAACTGGAGAACAACCTTCACATTATTTATGAACTCTAAGAAAATATTTGTCTGCTATATCTGTAAATTGTAAATTGCTGTATGTGTGACTTGATTGTTTAATATTACATCTAAATTTAGAGTTAATAACCATCATATAAAAGATCTAATAAACAAATCATTATACGTAATTGAAAAATGTGAAAGCAAACATAATAGACATGAAATACATGATAAAATATTTAAAAATTATTGATATTTATTGAGTATTGGATTAAGTCGAATTCGTATGATAAACATCATAGTCATGTAGTGAAAAGAAGAATATTATATTGGTGATTGAATTCTCTCAACCAATATTTTACTCTCACAAAATTAAATCATACTAAAGCTATATTGAGTATGGCATGAATTGAATTTGTCTTATTATCTTTCAACTTTAGGGCTTATAGAATTTGTATTCCATATTTCATAATAGAAGAACTTTCACATGCCATATATTATGAAAACATCAAACATAGTAATGTGTTTATAAAAGAATAGATATTTTTATATATATGTAGTAATTTGGAATTATTTTTAATTTTGAGTTCTCCTTTTCTTTCATGTTTTGTTTGGAAAGTAAGGTCATTTCCTAGTTTACAATGTTTAATTTGTGAAACCCAAATTTTCCATCCATTACAAGTGGATAACTTATTTAAGCATACAAAATGGCTTTTCGCTTTCTCCTATTTGTGACATTCCCATGAAAAAATATATTCTTAATTACAATCCAACTCTTCCATTTTTCTTCTTATAAAGGTTTTAAAATATAGAAAAAAAGCCTATAAAATCTATTATTCCTGTAAATTTGTTCCTATCATACAATTTTTTCATCCAATCATATTCTAGATAAATAATGTCTAGTTTAAAAAAACTTAGATATGTAAAAATCATTTCCTCTCTCTTCTCTCATTCTTAGTGGGAAATGGCCTACAAAAAGTACTAATAACATTATACAATATTGAAAAACAAAAAATATTATTATTATTGATAATATATGAAAATATATTACAATAACTCATATAAAATCTCTCACCTTATTATATAATAAAAACTAACAATAGTCACTAGAATGACTTTATTTCAATAAACTTGTGGTTTTTCAACACTCAAGACATTCACAACATTGGAATTGCCCTGTTGGAAGTGAAACACATTTATAATGCTTCTCTTTAATCTTAGCTTGGCAATCATCACATTTCTGCACCGGATCATCATAACAATGGTCAACGGCAGTGACGCCAGCACTCTCTGCAACCAACAACCCACACACATTACAAAAATAATTTGACATTTTCACATTAAAAATAAATAAAATAATAATATATATACTGACTTGGATGATGAGTCAGAGGCCTGGGTAGTGTTGATGCAGTTGTTGGTGAGAGCAGGGTGAGCAGTATCAACACAGCGAGCATAGAAACAAGAATTCCTCTCTCATTCGCCATCTCTCTTTAAATTTCTCGCTCAAGATGATTTTGATAAACTTGTAATGTATTCATTTGAGAGTTTGCAGTGCCTGTTTATATAGGGAAGGGTGCCGTATTAATGAGGAAATATTTCCTCTTTTTATTTTCCAAGTTTCAACTCCTTTCTTTTCTTATACGCTTATTTTCATGGATTTTGTCTGTTTTTACTATTTTTTTTTTTTTTTTTGTTAAAATGGCACGTTTGATTAAATTACTGCAACTCGAAACTAAAATAGAATCTCTTTGCTTTTTTCCATTTTATTAGATTTTTAGTCAAAAGAATAATTCTATGAAAAAAACAAAAAAATGTAAAAATTTAAAAAACAATGATAAATTAGTAATGCATTTAAAAAAATTTAAATTTATTTGAAAGTTTCTAAATTCACACTCAAAAATCTTGTTTATTATAAAAATAAATACTATTTTAGATTTTTTTATTACAATATTTTAAAAAATTAGAAATTATCTTATCATTTCATCATTTCAATTGTTAGAAGTTTCTATATTGATATTTAAGACAATCTTATTAAAAATATTTTTTTTAAATAAATTGACAAAATTTCTAAATTTATATAAGAAAAAACATACTAAATATTCATATAAAAATAATATAAAATCAGAAACAATTATATCTTAATCCTACAATTTTAAAATATTCTAAACAAATTCATATATTTATAATAAACATTGTAAAATAATATATATTACATATTATAATTTTTTACCACTTATTAATAATTTGAAGTGTCATATAAAAGTTTTTTTTGAAAAAATATCATGTGGATAATTTCAGGCCAGATCATAAAAATACAATAATATAAGAATTCAATATATTTATAATAAACGTTGTAAAATAATATATATTACCTATTATAATTCATCCCCATCATAGACAAATGTAAGACTCATTTGACCATCAACTAATTTGGCAAATAATTATTAGCCAATTTAATTTTTAAAATATTATCTTATATATGAATTTAGAAACTTGTCATAATTGAAATAATAGGATATAACTGTTTGTTTGTTTTTTTAATATTTTACTATGAATTTTTTAAAATAGTTTCTATTTTTCTATATGAATTTAAAAACTTGTCATAATTTTAAATAGTATATAATTACTTTTAATTTTAAAAATATTTTACTATAAAATTTTAAAATAGTTTCTATTTTTCTGTATGAATTTAAAAACTTGTCATAATATATTAAATTTAAGATTTTGACATTTATTATTAGTAAATTAGTAATTATTAGTTTATTATAATTTAATATATATATATATATGATTGTATAATGCTTAAAATAACTTAAATAAAATAAAATAAAATAACTAAAATAAAATTGATTTAAATAATCCTAAGTCCACTTAATTTGCATATTATAGCTAAGCTAATTAAAATTCAAGAATTGTCTAAGAATTAAAAAATTAAAGTAAATACCTTAAATTAAATTAATAACTTAAATTAGATCAAATTAAGTAAATTAAATGAATTAAATCAAATAACTAAAATTAAATTAAAATATTTATTCGTATAAAAAGTCAGCTACACATTAGATAAAAAAATTATATGTCAATTTAAAAACCTAGTCAATTTAATTTTCAAAATATTTTTAGTAAGATAGTCATAAATATGAATTTAAAAACTTATCTTAACTGAAATAATAGGCTATAATTATTTTTAATTTTTAAAAATTTTAATATGAACATTTTTAAATAGTTTCTTATTTTTTTATAAATTTAGAAACTTGTCATAATATATAAAATTTAAGATTTTGAAACTTATTATTAGTGAACTAGTAATTATTAACTGATCATAATTTAATATTAATATTTAATATATATGATTGTATTTATTTTATGAAAATTGCAATTTTTTCTTATTAATATTATTATTAATTAGAAGAGAAGTTGCATATTTTGCAAGTTTTTTTCTTTTCCCTATTTATAAGCTAAGTTTTTCTTATTAATATTACTCTTAACTGGAAAAGAAGGCGCAAATTTTGCAAGTTTTCCTTATTTATAATTCAAGTTTTCTTTATCAACCAAACATTTTATACTTGGTCCAACTATCTTGGAGTAATATAGGCATTTATTTTATGCAAATTGCAAGCTTTACCTATTAATATTACTATTTTTTATTAAGGGAAAAATAGGTTTTGAGGGGAACCTGAAACCCCTTACAATAGGTTTTGAAGGGACCAAAAACCCTCAGATTTTACCAGGATCTGGAACCTACAATGAAACCTCTGCCAAAAAGATAGGCAAATCAAAAGTTATGCTGGTGAAACCCTCATCGGAACCAAAAACCAAGCTTCTAAGCAAGCAAGATAGCATCCGATCTCCAGACCAAAACCAACTGACCAAATATGAGTATGAGTATCATAAACAAGTCAATTCCATCACCAAACTATACCAGAGCCTACTGGATCATGTCGGATCCAAGTTAACCTGAAACTGCTCAACCTACCGGGACCAGAAGGGTGTTGGTTAAGCATCCAAAAAACTATTGTTGGCATCAATGACAAAACATCAATGCAACACATAATCAATTCCACCAAATGGCCAACAAAAAGGGCATGAGAGACAAAGAGAAACATGGTTCTGCAAGCAAATGACCACTTTGTAGAGGATCCACAACAACAAATAGCAGCTAGGACAGATCAAAGCCCAATTGCCACACCCATTGCACAAAGGGAGAAAGCTTATGAAACCCCTAAAACTGACTGCCAAAGCACCTATGATTTCTCCTATGGGTCCGACTCCACCTCTACAACCGCTCCCACATTTGCTCTCACAACCACCCAATAGACTGTAAGAAGCGAAGGAGGGGGCCAAACAAAAATAAGGCACAAATGCTCCATCACCGTCACCATCTTCTATATCCTCAACAGCTTTGTCAGAAACCCTAGTTCCACCCATGCATTTGTTCTCTCTCTCACTCTCCATTCGAAACAATTATCGTGTTTAGTTAAAAGAAAGTTATTAATATTATTGTTAACTAGAAGAGAAGTTGCATATTTTGTAAGTTTTCCTTATATTATTTTTAATTAGAAGATGAAATCTTCCTTATACTTACATTATTTAAAATAGTTTGGTGAACAAGTTAGTGGCTATCCATTTGAACAATAAACTCTCCTTCATTCCACTGTTAGAGCACTGATTGAGGTATTTATCATGAGAACAATAGTCACCTTTAATGCTTTAATCCAGAATGAAAGTTATTTGTAAATTCTAGGAAGAGATATTATCTTTATAAGTTCTCCCATTTGAAAAATAATAGTCTTGAGACTAAAGTGATTGCATGGTTTACCATTTACTTTGTATGTTGAGAGTTCCCTTTTTTTAACAAATTAGAGTGGTGACAACACCTTTGCTGCTAGTAAGGGACCAGATTTGCATATCTATTTCTCATACTAATGAGGATTTATTGAAAGCATCTGATCTATGTGTATGGTCCTAGATTTGTTACTATTGTAATTGCATTTTTTATTTTGAATGTAGAACCTTTAGGTGTTGTTCAAATGAAAATGTAAGTACAAATAAAATATTTTCTATCCCATCTTTTAAGAATGAACATACTAGATGATTCTCGCACTGACGACTCTTCTTTTTTATGGCATGTCTTTGTTGTTCTATTAGTTGAATTTTCGGGTTCCCTTACCCATATACAGAAAAATCAGGCAGAAAAAGGCTAGCCCGACCCTTAACCAAAAATTGTCACGATCTAAGTTGGGCCCTTCAAAACTATCAGCATCCAGCCAGACATAAGCAAGGGGGTTTTAAAAGGCTCCCCTAACCTTCGATTTAGGTCTTATGGTGGCTCCCAAAACCACCAGGAAGAAGCGAGCACCCTCAAAGTATCTGGAAGCAGGCCTGGAATTTGACAGGCAAAATGGCCATTTTTTCACTTTTGAACCGTATTTGACAGCGTAAAAAATTAGTAGAACGTATGCATTGGCATGCTATTTTTTTCTAAAACCACATAGATGACACTTCAAATTATAAATAAACTGTAAAAAAATATAGTAGGTAATATATATATACATATTAGTTTAGAATATTTATTATAAAAATACAAATTTATTTAGAATATTTTGAAATGGAAGGATTCAGAATATGGAAGGATGTAGTTGTTTCTAATTTTATAATATTTTAATATGATTTTTAGAATAGTTCCATTTTTTCATATGAATTTAGAAACTTGTCATAATTAAACAATAGAAAATAATTGATAAAATATTTTAATATGAATTTTTACAATATATTCTATTTTTTTATACATAAATTTAGAAACTTAGTCAATTTAATTTTTAAAATATATTTAATAAGATTGTTATAGAAATTTGTCATAATATATATAATTTTAAAATTTAAATGTTTATTATTACTAAATTACTAATTATTAACTGATTATCATTTAATGTTAATATATAATATATATTAGTGTATTAATTTAGAAACTTATTTAGTAAATTTAATATTTTTGCATATAATACTAATTTATCATTATTTTCTCATTAAGATAATGATTTTCATTTCTTGCATTGATTTTCATTGCTTCAATCTTCTACTTTTATATTTTTTGACAGTTAATATTTTTCTTAAAATGTCAAATAAAAGGCATTGAAATGACTAAATCGTCATCAAAAATTCATATGACAGGTAGGGGTGACCGTCAAATTCCAGGCCTGTCTCGAAGTCATACCTCTAACAGCAAAGCACCTATCCACCTCAATAGGGGTTTAAAAGAAGGAATCCATCAATAGAGAGAGCAGAGCTTCTAACCATGAACCAAGGTCGAGCAGCCAAAAGATGTAACCACAAATCTTTGTAGGACAGTTGGGTTTTGAAAAGGCTCCCAAAACCTTGCACAAAAGAAGAGGCCTGATCCAAATAGATTTCTAGTTGCAAGCTCCTCCAAGGTCTCCACCTCTATAGGAGAAAGGGGAGAAAAACCCTACAGCAAGGAAAGAGAAAGATAAGCACCACCAACCTCAAAAAGAAGGGCATCCAAATCTCGAACTAGAAGCCATCCCAACATACTCAACCCACAAATCTTCCCATGGCGAGAAGAATGGTCCACCTCAATAGGACCATCTAAGAAAGGTTGAAAGATGGCAGCCTAAAGAACACCTTGGAATCCTTTGAGAAAAATAGGAAGAGAGGCATGACCACACACATCAAGAAGAAACCCAAAAAGGAGATGAAACAAAGACAGGAAAACCTCCCAATTAGAGGTCCCCTCCAACATTTGAACCCGTCCAACGACCAAGACGCCGGAAAGCCAAAAAAAAAGCACCGCCCTTGTCCCAAACAATCCTTCTGACCCATAATAGAAGCAACAAATAGATGAACCTAGGAAGGCCCACGAAGCAGGAGCACACACCCCTCAGACCCAAACCCCATAAGCAACAACATACATCGAAGCCCACACACCTGCCTCATCTCCTCCCCCGCTAGAAAAGGCACCAACCCCAACTAAGAAGAAGCAGTGGCACAATAGAGATCGGGAGGAAAAAGCATTAGATAGTTCAAATAACCGGAAGACAACTAAGAGGGGAGGTGAATCAGTTGTCACGGATTATTGAAACCATTAGCGATTTGAACTTTAATACCCGAACCCAAAACATTAATACCAGAATAGCAGTTAAACCAATTAAGCAAAAACAATATCGCAGAATAAATACCATCCACATGACACCAAGATTTGTAGATGGAAAACCTGGTAAAGGGAAAAACCACGGTGGGAATCCTACCCACTGTCAGATAATACTTCTGCAGTAAGTATGTGAATTACAATTGAGCGGCCTGCACTTGCAGGAAGGCCAGCAGCCTAGAGTGCACTGCTCATCACAAAAGGAGCCTAACTAACTATATATAAATCTAGACTACAATCTGGAAAAGTGTTGAACTGCAAAAGATAGTATCTCCTATGCCTGAGTATAGTTCTGATTAAGCTCAATATCGGAGGACTAAATCCTCTTACATAAACCAAATTCAATCTCTAATGATCGACCGACTCCTCTTCTTGAATAATATTACAAAATTTGCACATTACATTCATTGACCATGACCTCTAACAATAACCATGATGATCTACAATGAGATCTTACATCTATTTATACAAAACCCTCGACCATAAACAATCAGGTCGGCCACCAGGCAATAAACCAATTACATAATTACAAACCATGTCGGCCTTAGAACAAACAAATAATATCAACACATAAGACATCTTAGAAATACATCAATAGGTCCTATCCACACGTTACATTAAAGTCGGTCCATAATCTAGATCAATTGAGACCCAATATAGGTCCACACACTTCAGCAATGATCTCCATCAGCCAAGTCTAGAACATGATCAACAACAGCTTCCTAAAACTCCACCAGAAGGTGCACCAACAGCACTTACGCAATTCATCAAATATCTCCACCAAAAGCTCTGTCGGTGAAACCCTCGCCGGAACTAGAAACCAATTTTCTAAGCAAGCAGGATAGCATCCGATCTCTAGACCAAAACCAATTGACCAAATATGAGTATGCGTATCACAAACAAGTCAATTCCATCACCAGACTATACCGGAGCCTAGCGGATCATGTTGGATCGAAGTTAACCAAAAACCACTCAACCTATCGGGACCAGAAGGGTGCTGGTAAAGGATCCAAACAGCTAGTGTTGGCATCAATGACAAAACATCAATGCAACACATAATCAATTCCACCAAATGGCCAACAAAAAGGGCATGAGAGATAAAGAGAAACATGGTTCTGTATGCAAATGAACCCTCTATAGAGGATCCACAACAACAAATAGCAGCCAGGATAGATCAAAGCCCAACTGCCACGCCCATTGCACAAAGGGAGAAAGCTTACAAAACCCCTAAAACCGACTGCCAAAGCACCTGTGATTTCTCCAACGGGCTAGACTGCACCTCTGCAACCGCTCCCACATCCACTCTCACAACCACCCAACAGACTGTAAGAAGTGAAGGAGGGGGCCAAACAAAAACAAGGCACAAATTCTCCAACATCGTCACAATCTTCTATATCCTCAACAGCTTCATCAGAAACCCTAGTTCCACCCCTACATCCATTCCCGCTCTCGCTCTCCATTCAAAACAATTATCGTGTTTAGTTAAAAGGAAGTTATTAATATTATTGTTAACTAGAAGAGAAGTTGCATAGTTTGTAAGTTTTCCTTATATTATTTTTAATTAGAAGAGGAAGTCTTCCTTATACTTACATTATTTAAAAAAGTTTGGTGAACAAGTTAGTGGCTATCCATTTGAACAATATACTCTCCTTCATTCGACTGCTAGAGCACTAATTGAGGTATTTATCATGAGAAAAATAGTCACCTTTAATGCTTTAATCCCGAATGAAAGTTATTTGTAAATTCTAGTAAGAGATATTATCTTTATAAGTTATCCCATTTGAAAAATAATAGTCTTGAGACTAAAGTGATTGCATGGTTTTCCATTTATTTTGTATGTTGAAAGTTCATTTTTTTTAACAAATTGGAGTGGTGACAACACCTTTGCTTCTAGTAAGGGATCAGACTTGCATATATGTTTCTCATACTAATGAGGAATTATTGAAAGCATCTGATGTATGTATATGGTCCTAGATTTGTTACTATTGTAATTGCATTTTTTTTTTTGAATGTAGAACCTTTGGGTGTTGTTCAAATGAAAATGTAAATACAAATTAAAAAAAAATATCTCATCTTTTAAGAATGAACATATTAGATGATGCTCGCACTGACGACTCTTCTTTTTTATGGCATGTCGTTCTTGTTCTATTAGTTGAATTTCTATTGGACCCAGTATTGAACAAATTGTAGCTAGCTTTCATTCGTATAAAATTGGATCCTTGAAAAATGTTATGTTATAATATATGCTTTTAGATCATTTCAAGAATAGGAAACTAAAATTGGAAAGAAGTAGTTTTTTTTTTTTTTAATGGAGGTCCAGACTAACGAGCACGACAGCCCGGCAAGGGCATGAAGCCCGTGAGTTGCCATCCCAGCGAGGGCCTTCACACATTAATATTTTCCATCCGATACGGGGGCACGAGCCAATAGCCTGAACCTCTTCGGCTAAGAGCCAAGGACTGAGGGGTCTCCATTCCGCCAAATTCGCCCGAGGCACGATCTCAGCCTCATACTTTATGATGTTGGAGCCTTGCACTCAACAAGACTTGATCCCTGGTGGGCTCATTTGGAACCATTCAACTTCACCAATAGACCAAGTGCCCATTGACGAAAGTAGTTTTGATTTAATAGTTAAAAAAAAAATTAAAAAGATAAAATTTAGTTAAGAAAATAATAGAAGTTCTATTATTATTATTCTATTTAAAATACATATAAATATTTTTTTATATATTTTTTAATTTATAAATTAAATTAACATATTCAAAAATAAATTAAACACAACTTATTCAATATATTGAATAAAAAAATTTATCTAACATATATTTTTTTAAAATAAAGTAGATTTATCATAATTATGTTCTTTTTAAAGCTCGTGTTTAAGATAGTAGAAGATAATTTTAAAATACTATAAGTTATTCTTACAAAAAAAAAAAATTCAAAACCATTTATTTCTATCTTAAAACATAATTAAATGAAAATGAATTGTATTATCACCTCCCAATAGTTTTATAGAAAAAAATTAGGAAATCATTCAATCTTTATTACGCCGAAGGCTACCCTATATGAGATTGACAAACTCATTTTATCCATCAACGGTCCACGATGATTGAGAGAGAGTGCAAGACGATTGCACTGTCTTTAACCGTTGATTCACTTTCCGTCAGCGTATATTGATGTTGCCCGGTAATTGCCCCGTCATTGCCTACCCACTCAGCATGAAAACTGCATGCGTTCGTAGGGTCGCTCCTCTTCTTTGTTTCATTTTTACAGTACAAATCTCTCCTCTTCCCCTAATTTGTCTGCTATCACAGGCAAAGAGCCCTCAAATCCCATAGCCCCTTCCTCTCTCTTCGCCATTTTTGCTAAATACGGCCTCCTCTTTTCTTTTCGTAGCTCCTTCCAGAAAAATGCAATTGCGTTAGTTTTCGTCTAGAACGAATCAATGTAACCAGAACGGTTTGCAGGCAGATAAGTGATTTGAAGGCAAAAATTGCAATCTTGATTGTCATGGATGAAGCCATCTTTGATCCCTGCGTTGTTTCTTTCTCACTTACTTTATTTCTTCTGGTTTGTGTCTGATGAAAGAAGCGATCAATCTATGAAGTTCTTGATTTGTAAATGGGTCTTTACAAGCTATGTATGATAGCAGAGCCCTCCTGGTAATGGAAATAACATTCAGTGGAAGAAACAAGGAAGAAACACAATGAGAGATCCCACAAAACCAACTGCTAAAGATGGAGCCCCCGCCAAATAAGCAGCGCCTGTAATCGGAGATGGGTTGGGCGCATCTACCTCCGCAGCGAAAACCGATGATATCATGAACACCATCATTATCACAGCCAAAAGTAGGGCATCAATGTTGTTTTATGTTGTTCCTGCCATCTCCACACCCACTATATCACAGATCACAAAAAAGAGATTTGCAACTTTGGAAGATCTCCAAACAGCTAAATACAGCCTCTGTGAATGTAAATAAGTGTGAGATTTGTAGTCTTTATCCTTTACATTAACACAATTACTTTTGAATCTTTACAAATAGAACACCATATACAAAAGTAAATGACATCATTAAGTCTTAATAATAATTCAAGTCTCTTTCGTGAGATGGCAATCTACTTTTAAGGGTGGGATACTATGGACGAATTTGTGTGAAACTTGATAGCAACACATCTTTTGTTGGTGGAAAGTTGTACCACTTTATGCTTAATTTTTTAAGTCGCCTCTTTTTGTTATCGTTTGTAATTAACATGGAATTCTATTTGACACTAGGAATTTTATAAGGGGTAGGGAAAGGATCTAGTAGTTGTGCACCCTAACTTCACGCTTTTCAAAATCTTACATGGAAATTTCAAATCACTCCAATTTTTTTACAGTAGCTTACTTGGCAAGTCCCCTACTTATAGCTAAGGTTTCAAGGCCACATCATCAAATATGATGCCACATCAGCATGCTTTTTGCCAAGGTGTCCAAAACAGCCCCCCAAAAAAGTGAGACCAATAGGTGTGCAAAAGGGCCCCAATACTTCTACAGCTGATGTGGCATCACATGATTGGTTACTTTTCACAACAAATGGTATATTTCATTCAATTATTGGTACTTATCATACAACTATTGGTGCAATATTATACAAAGGTTGGACATTAAATCAACAAGTATGGGGGTATTAAATCAAAAACTTCTATCACAAGAATTGGAACGCTCTCAACTACTGGGTCCTTTCCCCTATATATTTTTACTAGAGATAAAGCTTTTATGAATTATTGGTTAATAAATTTAATGTAAGTGAAATCACAAACATTAGAAAGAAGGTGAGCAACGATTTATGTCTTGACCAACATGGATTTTGTGATTTCTACCATACAAAATCAATTGTCACTTTGCCTTTCTTTCCGCCATATGTACATGATTATCTCTTTGGCTTGGTTCCATAACAATACATGACAAAGAAGCAGTAATTGAGAATGCATCTTTTATGGAGCCATAGTATAATGGGCTTCTTGTTCCTAAACTCTCTACACTTATTGTGAGATTGAAATAGGTTTGTATCATCACATCTAATTTACCCTACAATCAACCTAAACCATTCACTCAGGGAAAATCATTATTTTTCATTAACACCACAACAATGACTTAGAAAATTTTGACAAACAGCTCAGACTGTTTCCTTGACTCTAGAACAAATCTCTAGGAGATCCAATAGTTGAATGATTTATTTTGAAACAAAATTTACAAAATTCTTTCTCTATCTTCATCTCACTCCGTTTTATCTTTTTCTTTTCACTCCTCTCTCTCTCTCTCTCTCTCTCTCTCTCTCTCTCTCTCTCTCTCTCTCTCTCTCTCTCTCTCTCTCTCTCTCTCTCTCTCTCTATCTCTCTCTCCCTACTCTATATCTCTATCTCTATTTCTCCCTTTAACCCCTCTCTCTATAGATTTCTATTCATATATTTATCTACCTCTATCTTCATATCTCTCTTTATCTCCTTCTATATCCCTCTATTTCTCTCTAAATCAACGTCTATCTATATCTATCCCTCTACCATTCTATATACTGAGCCATATCTCCCTCTCTCCCCCTTTTTTTCTTTCTCTCTGCATTTCTCTCTCATCCTCTCCCCATCTCTCCATCTCTCTCTCCCTCACTAGAACTATTAATCACAAAAAAATGGTCTTTTTTTGGATATATTTGAGTAGTACATAAGGTCAATTGATAGGCCATTTATAAAACAATGTTGTTTATGTGACAATGGTCCCAATGAAGAAAATGATAACTATAAATAAACCATGCATTCATTTATAAGGAACCAAACATAAGTGAAAGAAAAAAGAAGAGATATAAAGGGAGAGGGAAAGGGATATGTATGGGCCAATTTGTAATAGAATTATTAATGAAGGTGCTGACAAAGGTTGACACCTAGTATGGTGGCTTTACCTCTGGTAAATCTTTGCACCAATGGTTACAATTTTAACAAAATATTAAATTATTTGTAGTTGACGTAATAGCCTTATTTTAATTTTTTGTCACACATGCACCGTCCTTTAGTGCCCTTTCCCACTTATACAATTTCTTAAGACAAAATACTTTCTGAGGAAAATCTCTCTCTCTCTCTCTCTCTCTCTCTCTCTCTCTCTCTCTCTCTCTCTCTCTCTCTCTCTCTCTCTCTCTCTCTCTCTCTCTACATTTGCATTTTCCTATCTCTCCCTCTACCTTTCTATATTCTATCCATTTCTTCCTTTTTAATTCTACACAAGCCTCCCTATCTCTCTCTATCCATCCATCCCTCTCCCTCTCTCCCCCTCTTCCTAAGCCTCTATATCTATATCTCTTTGTCTTTTTATCTCTATTTCTTCGTATTTCATTTTCCACCTCTACTTTTATCTTTATCTCACTATCTCTTCATATCTATTTACCCCTATATGTCTCCCTCTCCCTACCCTTATATGTCTTCAATTCATTTATGCCACAAATGTATACAAATAATAGACCAAACTTTTCTATAATTCACATTCCATACATCTTCGGTGTACCCATTGCACACCAAGGTGCGATTGCTAGTTTTTTAAAATTGGAAATATTTTTTTATCATTATCATTTTCAAACTGTTTTATAGAGTAAAAGAGGGATACTTTCAATATTTATTTTATAAAATTAAATTTACCTTATAATTTAAAAATGATTTCTATTACGATTTTATAGGATAAAAGAAAGTATTTTTTAGTCTTTATTTTATAAAATTAAATTTACATTCTAAATTTAAAAATGATTTCTATTACTATTTTATAGGATAAAAGAGGGAAACTTTCAATCTTTATTTTATTAAATTTACATTCTATTTTTAAAATATTGTTATTATCATTTCCAGCTGTCTTATAGAATAAAAGAGGAAAACTTTCCAACTTTATTCTATAAAACAAAATTTAGTATCCACTATGCATTATATAATTTTTTTTTTCAAATATAATAGTTGGAGATTATTAGCAATGGGTCATGTCCTGTAACCAAGCACAAGAGGGCAAGGTGTGATCATGCATGCAACCAACAATAGGCATTGAGGAGCAACAAAAGGCACCTATGGGAAACATTGACCACAAAAGAAACATGAGGTCATAGAATGCAAGTATAGAAAAAATTAGATTAAATATAAAATGCTTGTTCCCTCTATATACTCTATTTCATAAGCCGTCATTCGATGCGATGTGTAAATTATTATAAGATTTAGAATCCTAGGGAATGTGAACTTCTAGATTCACTTGCATGCATGGATGACTCTTAGGTGGTCTTGTAGCTTACAAGATGAACATGCTCACTCTAGGCTTACACATCCACACAAAACATAAAATCACAACTCACAATTAAGTGACAATATTCAAATTTTGTTTTCATGAAAACGTCAATTGCACATGGGAAGTATTCATAGTTTTATGATAATCACAATGGAAAAAAATTGATAATTAGATTTTTATAATTCAAAAGAAGTTATTCCAAACGCTTGAGCAATTGGTGCAAATTTGGCCTTTATAACTTGAGGAATTGATTTTGCACAGTGCATAGATGAACCATTGGCATGCGGTTTGAATTGACAATCATTTTTTAAAATGACTACCTAGACATTAATAGTATACTTTCACTACAATTTATTCAAGAATTTTTTAGGACTCTTAATCAATTGTGAATATAAGTTGTCTTGGCACAAATTCCAATGTATCCATTCAATTTTGACTAAATTTAATTTCTTCAATACTCTTTAATAAATTTGAAAAACATGTTCCAATCAACTCCAACACCCAATAATAAATATAATACCAATTTATTTTTTGTCTATTCTAGCATGTAGCCCAAACAACAGTGCCCCTTGGTACTCAAGTACTTAAAATAAAGATTGTGGGTTTCATTTACATCATTTAGATTGTGTTGGTTTTTTTTGGTGATGGCATGAACAATTGGGATGAACAACATTAACAGTGATTCACAAAGCTGCTAAATGGAGCTCTGAACTAGTTGTCGCTTGTGAAGTATGGATAGAAATCAAATTTGAATTTTATACAATTGATCGCTTGTAATCGAGTGACTTTCATTTGCTTGGTCCCTTAATCAAATCAAACTTGGCCTAATCTTTTCTTTAAGATTGAGCTAAATACCGAATGGATGGGAATAGATGATTAAACTAGAGGAAAGATATTTAACTCTTACCTGCTAATATAAAACTATATTTTCTAGATTATTTGATGGGATTGGTGGATTAGTAGATCCAGGCCTAGTGAGCAAGGGCCTTCAATCTCTTCTAGATACATATGTCCTGGTAGTTACAACAAAACCATAGATACTCTACTTTGTTGGTTCCTATACAAATCATGGATCGGGTGCTAGAATCCTATTTGTCACTCCTCAGGGACACACACTCCCTAGATCTTACAGGTTGATGTTCACTTGCACCAACAATATAACTGAATATGAAGCTCTGGTCACAAGTATCAAACTAGCAGTGGAGTGGAAAATCATAGAGCTACAAGTCTTTGACGATTCTCAATTAGTCATCAATCAAGTCAATGATTACTATCAAATAAAGGATGACAAGCTAATTCCATACAAAAGAATGGTTGATGATTTCAAGAAGTATTTTATCAATATTACCTTTGAACAAATTCCAAGGCTAGACAACAAAGTTGCACATGTCATGGAAACCATTGCCTCTCTTCTAAAAATTTCAAAAAGATAGAATCATACGAGTTCCTAGTGGAACAATTGTTTTCCCCTACCTATGATAATATTGATTCTCAAGTCATATGCCACCTAGTTGGTTCTGAATCTCCAATATATGGGAATATCTATACTTATCTAAAATACAATACCCTTCCACCTGATCTATCCTGAAACCAAAAATTAAACTTTATCCGTTAAATAGTCTATTACACTCTAACAGCCGATACGCTATACTGACAAGGTCTTGATGGTAATCTCCTTAGATGTCTGGAAAGTAATGAATCTAAAACCACTTTACAAGAGGTTCGTGAAGGTATCTATGTATGCATTCAAGTGGTCCTACCTTAGCCAAGAAACTATTGAGACTAGGATACTATTGGCCAAACATGGAAAAAGAGTCCAATCAATTTGCTAAAAAGTGTCAAAAATGTCAGATCCATGGGAATCTTATGCATGCACCAACATAAGAGTTGTATCCATTCACAACATCATGGGCATTTTTTCAATGGCGACTCAACCTCATAGGTAAGATCCATCCCTCCTCCTCAAATGGACACAAGTTCATAATCATATCCGCTAAATATTTCACAAAGTGGATTGAAGTTGTTCTATTAACCACTATCATTGGCAAACAAATATCCTCCATTTTGAATTACATTATCTATCGGTATGGAATTCCTAGTTCCATTATCACTGATAATGGTAGACTCTTCAAGAACCAAGATGTGAAATAACTATGTGAAAGATTCCATATCAAGCATCACTTCTCCACACCTTATTATCCTCAGGGGAATGGCCAAGCAAAAGCTTCAAATAAAACCATTTTGAAAATCCTGAAGAAAATAGTGAACGATTTCGATTGAGATTGGTTTGTCCAACTCAACCCTGCCTTATGGACATATCAAACTAGTATCTCTACCCCTATAAGAGAAACACCATACGCAGTTATATATGGATCATAATCCATTTTACCCATTGAGGTCGAGATGCCTTCACTCAGAGTATTACTAAGAGGACTCGTCCCTGATGAAGAATACACGATCAACAAACTACAAGAATTAGAGCTAATAGATGAACATCGTCAGCATGCTTTTGATCATCTAAAAGCATATCAACAATTGATATCCAGAAATTATAAGCGCAGATTGAAGTCAAGAATGTTTCAGGCTGGTGACTTGGTACTAAAAGAAAATCCTCACAATCTACAAGATCGAGAAAAGAAGGGCAAGTTTGAACCAACCTGGCTTGGTCCATTTATCATCATCTCAGCATATGGATCTAGGGCATATCATCTATCTACATCAAAAGGATACTTGTTTGATGAACCTATGAACAATGTCCATGTCAAGAGGTTCTACATATGAGTTATCCAATGCACACAAAAGCAAGTTAAAATACAAAAAAAAAAAAAAAAAAAACCACAACAATAAAAATAAAAAAAGTTGCAATTAAAGCAAGTGGTAAAAACCTGGCAATAGGCGTTATTTGTGATAAATCGGCTATTCTATTTTGTTAGCATCATATATCTACTATCTTCTTTCATATCTATCCAAAAAAAGGGCCTTGTGCATACTCATGCATGGCAGTAACATCTCATCATGGATTGGTACTCATTTTATACATCCAAAATAAAAGGTTGTGTCAAAACTAAGGGCAAAATCTTGATCTAAATGAGAAGAGAGACAAACCGCTTTAGGCTTCACTAAATAGACAACCAGTAATAGGGAAAACACATCAAAACAAAAATCAAAACACACCTCAACATCATAGAACAAAATTTTCAAAGACAATCATCAGACTTAACATTAGGATTAGGATCAAGCTCGTTAGAATCAACATCAGGATTAGTACAAACACAACACGATGGATGATCTATTTTAAATCATGATTTGATTACTTTAGCATGAGGTTTGATAATTTGTATATTAATTTTTGATTATCATATCTCCTAAGAAACTCAGGGATGTATTGAGCTAGGGAAGCAAGGAAGGAGTCTGATATTTTCTTTGTCTTCTAGCTGTAAGTTGATCGTTAGTACTATGCAAATTTGTCACAATACATGATTGGAAATATATCATTGAAGATATTTCTCATTTTTATATACTAATGATTAACTCTTGTTTGTTTTATGCAAATAACACTCAGGTTGTCTTGGTTCAATTATACATCGATGCTTGTGTCATTTTGTAATATCAAAATCCATGTCAGTTGTACTCAGGTCATCATGGTTCAATTATACCATCGATATGTGTACTAACTTCCAACATTTTAAAAGCTCAATGATGATAAAAAGAGCACAAGGAATTGGCTGACGGAATGTCAGCATTGCATAATTAGTTTGCATGGTGACAATAAATACTATTCATATCAATTACATTTAATTGCATTCATGTGTAGTTGTATCTAAGTATCATTATCATCACTTCATCTTAAATCACAAATTGTTCACAATACCATTCATTATCGTCATTTTATTTAGTTGCATCATTGTGTCAATAACATATAACTATAATCATTTACATCATTATTATATCATTCGGATTGCATTTCAAAAATACTAGTGTGAATCCATCCATATCATTAACATATACTTTCATATCACATCATTTCGATACATTTTCATATCATCATCATACATAAAATCAGTACATTCATACATCATTGAAATAAATCATAAACACATTATAACCATATAGAGCAAAAATCAAATGCATCCATCTATCATATAAGTAAAACATAAATCATGTACCATGTAACATGAATCTAATCATCTACTGCGTATCATATCATAAATTCAAAATCAATGACCAAGTGTATAGTGATGTCAAAAACATTAAAAAGATACATCTCAGGCAAAACATGAATCGTAAAATGTCTTTAGGGGCATGTATACATCAAAAGGAGAACACATAGACCTAATTTGTTCTCTCTCCAAATACTGTTGGCCTAACCGAACCTCTTGTTTCTCCCCCAAATGCACCAATATCAACACATCTAAATCTGCCTGTAGCATGATATCAACAAAATATCAATTATCTATCAATCAATCAATTATCCTATCAGCTCCCTTGAGATTTTAATCAATCTCTTTGAGCACATATTAGTGACTCTCATCAATCATGAGGTCACACAATCGATCAACCCTATCAAATCATCAAATCATGAGTTTATATCATTGACCCTCATCAATCAGAAGGTCAATCAAACTCAATCTATCAGTGACTCATCAATCATGGGGTCACACAATCGATAAACCTTATCAAATCATCAAATCATGAGTTTATATTATTGATCCTCATTAATAAGAAGGTCAATCAAACTCAATCTACAGTGACTCTCATCCATCATGAGGTCATACAATCAATCAAACCTATCCAGTCATCGAATCATGAGTTTATAACATTGACACTCATCAATCATGAGAGAAATCAAACTCAATCAATCATCTAAATGAGTGAACACATCAAAGTAATCAAGAAATTGACATTTTATTGGGAGATCAAATCAAGTTAGCCGACAACATCAATTATTTAATTTATCGGGAAATGAATCGATTGTCAAAATCCCAAAAAAAATCAAAAAACTATCTGATTCATCTCTCGAGGGGGCATGCTTACATCATTATTTGACAATCAGCATTTGGGGAAAATTAAAAAAATTATCTGCATCATCAGGCGATTTTTGTTTGAACCAACATGTGCACACACATCACTTCAAAGAGGGGCACAATGTAGACACATAAATCTGACCACCTAATTAAATACATATTCAATATTTCTTTAATTGACTAGCAATTCTTCTATTAATTAAATCATATTTAATTAATTCACTTCCCTCTATTGATTAAATAAATTATTCAATTTATTTGATATATTTTATTTAGCCAAATTCTAGCCATTAATTAAATAAATTGCATTTATTAAATTAAATCCCTCTTTTTCATTTAATTAAATTTACATTTCATTAAAAATCCATTTGCATTTAAATAAATCAATATTTATTTAAATCCTCTCAAACGAAATTTGCAACCCACTTTTTGAAATAAATCAATTTATTTCAATTAAATCCTAAAAATCCTCCCACTTGCATGCTTAAACCTCTTCTAGAATGTTCTAATCACTTCCAATTTATCCTAATCCCCCTTTAATCATTTGCATGTTTTTTAAGAAAATGTCACTTCTCAAAAAAATGCAAAAGTATTCACAAACCATTAAAATATTTATGTCTCCAACAAGTTAACCTCAAAAGTCTTCAATAACCATTAATGATTAACTCAAACTCAACCCTTGGTTAGATAATTTCTCTCTAGCTTAACCATCTTTTAACCCATGGGTCTCTTTAAGCATTCATTTCTTTGACCATGGTTATCCCTTTAACCTTTGCACAAGATTTTATCCTTTGGATAAAAGAATTATCCTATAACTCAACCCTAACCTTACCCCCTAGGGTAACCACCATGTCTATCTCCTCTTAAACCCTCTCTTGTTGACAATTGTCGCCATTTCATTGGTGAAAATTGTAAACATGGATTGATTATCCTTCAATCTTAACCCTTGTTAAGATTATCCAACCTTAACCATCCAATTTCTTATTTCTTCCATAAATAGGCCTCATTTCTTTTATTATCCATGATCCAAGTTTTCATGCATCCAAATTATAGTTCATTTCATCAAGCTTTTTGTCTATCTTTGTTAATCATCATCTTAATCATTTGGAAGCATGTTAGTATAGCATTTTATTATGTTAGCATAGCTTGTTTAACTTTATTTATCATAGAATAATCCTCATCTTAGTAAGTTTATTATACCCACATAGATCTTAGGTGCATGTTGCATATAGATCATTTTATCCATTATCACTCGTTCTTGGATTTGTCATTCCAAAGGTCGGTTTCTCAATCATCTGAGATCAACCATGACTTGAGGAATCCTATGAGAGAGAACAGTGAGACTCTTTTGAAATATTTCCTTGTTTAAACTAGTTTAACTAGGTTAGTCTTTATAACTAATTTTCATTGGTATGTCTAGTTTCATGTTTTTTTGACTAATTGGAAGGTACTGACATCCTAGCATACATTTTTGGTGCCCACTGTGGGGCCCGTCCCTAAATTTTTAATTGTTTTGTATGCAGGTTGAAGACAAATTCTTGGGAGAATCTCATAATAGCACATATGTAAGCCAGTCTAGTGCATATACCCCATCTTTTAGCATATGTGACCTGTACTCTAGCGCATCTGAATAATAAGTCAGCGCATAATAACCTTATTCGAGTGCATAAGGATTGAATCTTTCTTTAGTGCATCAAAACATCAATATAGCGCATTTGAGTCCCAACCTAGCACATAGGCACTGCAAAATAGCACTTTTCTTTTATCTTTTAGCGCATGACAGACAAAAATATTTTTGTAAGACAGAAAAGGTGAAAAGTTTAGGCTTCTCAGCCCACAATATTAATTAACTTTTTCAGCAGGTTTTTGCAAAAACTAATGTTGGTTGCACATCCAAAGGAGTTAGATTAGAATTTTTTCTTTATTTTTCAAAGATTTTTTCTTTTATTTCACAAAGGGATAAAAAGAATTCACTTTATTTCCTTGAAAAGGTAAAATGAACATCACACTTCATTTTTTTTCAAGGATATAAAAACAACCTCATCTTGTATTTTGGTGCTTTAAAAGGAACCTCATTTTCTTCTTCTTCTTTTGCAAAAGTTTAAAAAGAACCACAAAGAAAACATTTCTTTTTGGCGTACTTAAAAAGAACAAAACATTTTTTTCTTTTGTTACAAAGGGATAAAAGAAGGCAAGCCACACTTCCTTTAAAAACTAAAAAAGAACAAGTCATTTTATTCAAGTTGTGAGTTTTTTTTTTTTTTAATTTTAAACTTTCTCAAAAAAGTTCATCATTGCAATTTATCATTGATGATTTTTCTTTTGTTGAGCAGGTTTTTTTCCACAAAGTTAAAAAATATTGTGATCTTTTCATCATTGCTATCTTGAGTAAAATGAACATCATGATTGTTGGAACAAATTTTCCAAGTAGCCATTAGATCATTTTTCAATATTAGGATAAAAAGAACAAGTTTTCATTGTGACTTGAAAGTGATAGGTATATGCTCTCTACTTAATTGGGTGATCAAAAAGCCAAACTAAATCCTTTTTGTTTTCTTTCATTTCTTGCAAATAAGATATGACCTTTAGCAGGCCTTCCCTCCTGAGAAGCCCATAAGGTCAATGAGAGGGTAATGACCTAAGTGGGGAACGACTAACGCCAAGTATTCCAACCCACTATAATCAAATGTGAATGTGATGAAAATAAGGTTCAACTATTTTGCTCATTGATTATCCTTCCCCCAGTATCCTTGAGATACGTAAAGCCTTTGTACTAAAGGTTGGGAAGCCTCCCAAGGGAGTTTATCATTGAAGATAGGACAGAAGCCTTACTAAATGCTTTAAGAGTAGAAGACTCGCCATGTTAGTTATCCAAACATTTTTAATATCATACTGCAAGGGTGGGGAAGAATTTTCCCCCAAGACACTCACCATACATCTCCCAAGAAAATGATCTAATTGAGAAGAAAGTCTCTTTAGTTCAACTTCTAGAAAAAAGGCAAAATAATGGGTGCACGTTAGGGTGTGACATGGTTGTTTGAGTTGAAGGAGTATCAAGATGTTAGCTATTGATATTTTTAATGACCCTTGAGATTAAAGAATTTTCTTGATGTGTCTTTCTTGTTCAAAACCACTGAAAATAAACAGGGATTTGAAAAGATCCTATTGAACATACACTCATTGTTTAGACTATAGACAAATACAAATTGTCTTATTACTTGTTGTTTTGTTTTCAAATCATTTTCAAAAGATCATCCATCAAACAAACAAAATTCTCACAAAAACACAAGTCAAGTTTGTCAAAATTTTAAACCTTAAGGTAGTTTAGTGCATCAGTAGTTCAAATTAGGGCTTTGGATCATCAGTGTAGTGCATCTTACTCATTTAATAGCACATTGGAAGCAAACATTAGTATATTCAATGCACCCAATAGCGCATGAAGGTCTGGTCAAGTTTTCAAAACATCAATAGTCTGAGAAATGCCAGTTAGCACATAGTTGGAAAACTTTAGCACTTTCATAGGATAGCTTAGCACATAGAAGGAACAAAATAACACATTTGATACACATTTTAGTGCATCCTTTCCCTAGTTTATCACATAGTCGAAAAAAAAAAAATCTCAGATGGAGAGCAGGTTATAAATTTTTTTGGAAAATTAAAACCATCTTTGGATACCCTTTGAGGAATTGTTCTTTTTAGTCACCAAAAACATCAGTTTCAACTTAGGAGAATCAGGATATCACAAGGGTTCTTAAAAACATAGATCAATCAAAATAGTGCACTTATCATTCTTATTTTTAGCTAAGTTTCATTTATCAAGATACATAATCCTCCATCACGAAACAAAGCTACAAATCAGATTACCTTAGTCTTATCAAATAGGAAGGATCTTTCCTATTTTGACTTAGGTATTGCATATCCAATTAGCACTTCCAACTGTGATCAAAGTTTAGAACAAATCTCCATCACTTGTATGACCATTCATCATCAATCCAAGAAAAGAAAACACAGTCAAAAGGCAATCTTGAAAAGGAGAAAATTTCTCTACATGTAAACCACAAACTATTGCTAAAACATTGCACATTCCTACACTGTTTTTTGTGAATATCTACGTGGTCATGGACTAAGTTTGATGAAGAACCCGGTTATCCCTTAACAGTTTCTTTAACTTGATCTCACAGCTGTCAAAGAACCCGGTTATCCCTTAACTGTTTAAACAAATTCATATCATAAAATCACATTAATAACTGCAGACAAATCCATTTGCCGAAGATTTTGAACTCCTCTACAACATTTGTTAAAATCATCACTTCTAAGATTGACATAGTAAAAGCAAACAAAATCTATTAAAATATAAAAATAGAAAACAAGAAGTAGCTACAAAACTAAAATCAAGGGCAATCTTTCCTAATTAATATGGTATAAATCCCTATATAACACGGCTCTGCATTACTATTTTAACTAAATCATTTTGTGTGGTCTCTAAAACGTAAAGAGAGATGGCAAGTAAGAGAGTTAGTCTGGTCTCTATGCTGGCTGTTTTGTTACTGCTCTCAATAATGACTGCATCAACAGCCATGCCTCTTACGGATGATCTAAGTATGTATATGCATATAAGCTAATCTATTACTTTTCGTTTATATTAAAATGTCAAATTAATTCGTGAATGCGTATGGATTGTTTTTTATATTAAAAGCAGTCAAAGGATTGATCCATTAGAAAAAGAAGGAAAACAGCCATAAAACCACTATCAGCATATATTAATATGTGTAGATTGTTGATTGCAGGTAGTGCTGGCATTACTGCTGCTAACCATTGTGACTCTAATCCTGTGAAGACTTGTGGTGAATGCTCAACTAAGATCAGAGGACATTATAAATGTGTTCCAGCTGCAAAAGGGGGGTTCACCTGTTGTGAATGTACTGAGTGTTAAACAGCAATTTACAAAGATGTTTAAATGGCTCTTTGAAAGCTCATAAATAAGGTGGAGATTGTTACCAAGTTTTGATTGGTGTTATCAAGGATTCAATAAAAATAGCGCTTTTTAATTGTAAATTCTTTTGCTTAAATAAATTCGATGTTTTGAATCTTTAATATTTCTGTTTTAAATAATTTATGAATTTTATTATTAGAATACAACAGTGGAAGATCAGAAAATAATAAATAAATAGACCTCACAATGGATAATTTAAGTCCATTATACTCTTATGATATTTGTTTTGTTTTTCTATTAAGTATTTTATTGTACCAAAATTGAAACTCTGTGAAAATCCATTTAATCAAAGGAAAAAAAAAAAAAAAATGATTATAAGATAATGTACAAACATAAAATTGATCTTTTATTGCTCTAAATTGCTCTGAATTTTGTAATGTGTGTTACTATTCTACCAACATGTTACTTATTCCAATATGTATAGATATAGAAGGACAAAAAAAATTGATGTCTGAAAACTCTAGATTCTAATCATTAATTATAAAATTAAAAAAACTGAGGTTGGATAGTAACATTCTAGAGTCTTGAGACATCAAATTTTTATATCCTTTTTAATCTATAAAGATTTAATCAATTTGTAATGATTAAAATGTTGGTAGAATGTTAGTCATATTGAAAACTGCAGACCCATTTAGAGTAATAAAAGGTTAATTTTATGTTTGTACATTATCTTATAATTGATTTCTTTCTTTTTTTTTTTCTTTTTTTTTATAAAATAGATTTTAAAAAGGTTTCAATTTTGATACAATGAAATAGTTAATAGATAAACAAAACAAATATCTTTAAAAATGAGATATAACAAACTGTAATTATCTATTGTGAGGTCTATTTATTTGTATTTTTTTGGTCGTCAACCTTTATTTGCATTCTATAATCTTTTACACATAAATACAATACAATAAAACATTAATTAACTAATTATTATAAACATCATTTTGTTTACCATCATCTTCACTTGTATTTCCTAATGATGTAAAGTAAATATATATTATTTTTTATCAATATTTTAATATAGCTTTTTTTATGTAATATTTTGTTTATTATATTTCATCTTTTATCATGGAAGAATTTGAATTTTGATTTGTTTAATTTACAATAAATTTTTATTGTGTTTTCTACTTCAAGAAAAATTTCAATTCTTAAATGATACTTTTGATATATATGTTTTTGATTGACAACGGCACTAGCCATCAACTACCAAGCTATAACATCCACAAAGCCTATTAAGCCATCTCAATAGTCATGAAATCAAGGTTTTTTCAAGCTCCCTTAACCTTACAAATGGGTTTTGAGAAGGCTCCTATAACCTTCATATCAAGAAGCAAGAAGATATACCATTAAAATATTGCTAAGAAGTTGGGTTTTAGCAAGGCTCCCAAAACCTTCAACTAATGTTTAAACACAAGCCTATTAGACACCATGCAACATAGAACCTCTCCCACCCAAATACTCTTCACTGCAATAGGAGAGGCATCCACCTCAATAAGAGAGGTAAAAGAGGAAACAAGATGACAAAGACCCAAGCCTTCAACCCAACCCTCATGAAAGATCTCCACCTCTATAGGAGATCACTCCACCTCAATAAAAGACACATGAGAGTGGGTAAGAGAAGGAACAAAAAAGACCCTTAGTTTAAAATAAGAAAGATCATAACAAAGGGTCCTCTTGACATCACCAAAAACAAGCTTCTCCACAACAGTAGAAGGGGCCTTTAACTTGATATATATGTTATATTCTTGAAGGTATTGACTTTATGTATTATCTTTTTTTTTTAACTATTTGAAAAGTAATTTTATAATCGAGAGTGTGTTTTGATATTATGTACATTATACTATTATTTTATGTGCTATATGCTACTTAAATCTAGACAAAATGTTTATGGTTATTAGTAATTTGAGAAAATTGTGGTATAATTATCTCAATGATAAAGTTTAAAGTGAAGTATAATTAAGACTATCTTATAAATTTTTAAGTCTAGTCTTCCTTATTTACTTTGAGTTTCTTTTCTTTATTATATATTAAATATGATCATTTTATCAAAAATCATCACATATGGTTCAAATTTGAATATAGACTAAAAAAAGATCTAGATATGTACCATTTATCTTATTTATCTAGTATCCACTTGAGACATAGTACAATATTACAAGTCAATTTAGATCACAAAATCATGGTGACTTGTATAATCAAATTATACTTACTTATTAATTTATATTTGATTATATATTATCCAACATTTAATTAGTCTATTAAATAAGATAACATTTGTGTAAAATGAAAAATATATGTGGTATGTGCAAGGAAGTGGGGGACAAAAGGTAGTGAAAACTTATCACTATTTTATTTTATTTTTAAAAGTTCTAAACTTAATTTGGACACATAATTCAAGATGCTTGCCCTAAAAACTTGCAAACCTAATTAGAATAAGAATTGTAGTTCCCTATGTCTTATTTCTAGATTATAGAGATGTTTGAAGAAGCAAAAACTGGTTTAATCTATAATAATTGAGAATGCATAATAAAATATATATTAGAGATTATAAGAGATTTACAAAAATTCAAGATGACAAATTTCCATCAAGAGATCACAAAGGAAGTTGTTGAATAAACTAAGAAAGGAAAGAGAGTTATAATATATATAGCCTTCTACTTTTAAAATACAATTAGATTGAGAAATAGGCATACAACAAAAAAGTAAGGAATTATTTATCTATGTTTTCAAATCAGTGAGGATTAAGAAAAGAAGAAAAATCCTATTAAGAAGGAGAATATAGTACTCTCAAATGGAATTTCGTAACCATAATATTTATACTTTGTCCACATGTTTATCCTAAGTGTAATACTAGATGCATAATATCTTAAGTTACTGATTCATAATAAGTTGTTCATTCATCTCTAGATATGTTTCTTTTTCTAGAGACAAGCTTTCTTAGGTGTCTTTGTTCTTACATGGAGTTGCATGCCTCTTTCCAAGGTGGTAGATAGCTCTTCTAAGAACTATATATTTATACACCTTGTTGAAATTTCATTTAAACGTGGATTATTTGATTTTCCATACTTTCATTTTCTAAATTCTTGTAGGAGTGGACAATACAATTATTCATCTTTAATGGATCAACCAAGTGTTATCTTTCTTTCAGAAGATCTCAATTCTCAAATGGTATAATAGTAAATTTTGTCTCAATTAATGGTCTAGAAAATTAGCAAGTCTAAATTAAAAATGTTTTTTTAATGCTTTTTTTTTCCTTTTTTTTGTAACAGTAAGATTTTTTCTTTGTTTGTTTGTTTGTGTGTTCTTTGCGCAAATTTATTTGTGGTAGAAATAAAATAAAATTTAAAGGGTATTTAGAGGCTTTTGGATCCTTGGGTCTAAATAGTGCATATCTCTAAATCAAAGCACTAGTGCATGTGTACTTTGATAACTATTTATTTGTTGAAGGAATTTTATTTTTACGTCAAATTCACATCTTCTACACTTTAGATAGGAAAGTAACTTTGGGGTTTCATTTACAACAACATATTACCATATAGATAACTATTTATTTTGTATAGATAGTAATAAAATATTATAAAGGTGGTGTCAAAATAGAATAATGTATCTATTTTCCCCATCCTAGTTGAAGTTTATTTTATTATCAAAGTATATATTTTGCATCTTGGAAAGAAAAAATCTTTCAAAGTTTTGGTTATAGTACTCAACAATTTTGTGGGTATATTATTATGCTAATAAAATATGGGGTCTTCCTCTATGCTAAATAATATTAATAATAATTTTATGGTATTTGTTAGTTTCTACATATAGAAATAGATTTTGCAAAAACTAAATCAAAAAAGATTTTGCATTCTAGGGTGGTCTTTGACATGTTAGATATTAATTATCACACATGGTTGTCCCTTAAAACATTCATTATCACAAATGACCCCTTATAATTTTAATGTGCATGTACTTGACATTCAAGATCTTACTCTAAACTGAAATAGGACCTCTTAATACATCCTCAATCATATGACCTCAAGTATACTTTCAATGTTTACTTGAATCAACATTTAGTATTAGGACCTCTTGCTATAATAGGATCCAAGTTTAAGACATTACTTAAATCACATGACCCCTTAAGGCATTCATTTAAATCACATGACCCCTTATACTTTCAATGTATGTACCTAACATTTAGGATCACATTAGGACCTTTATCTAATTTATAGGGCCCCTTAAGACATTAATTATCACATGAACCCTTAAAATATTCATTATCACGCATGACCCAGATTTAAGACATTAATTATCACATGACCCCTTAATCATTTATTATCACATGGCTCCCCTTAAGATATCATTTATCACATCAACCCTTATACTTTCAATGTACCTAACATTCAGGATCTCATTAGGACCTCTATCTGATTTATAGGACCCCTTATATACTTTCAATGTACATGTATCTAGCATTTAGGATCTTATTAGGACCTCTAGCTAAAATAGGACCCCTTAAGACAACAATTATCACATGACCCCAAGTATACTTTCAATGTATATACTTGATATCCAGGAGATCTTAGGACCTCTCAAAATTGAAATAGGAACTAGGATTAAGACATCGTCAATCACATGATCTCTTAATAATTTTAATGTATGTACTTGACATTCAGGATCTCATTAGGACCTCTAGTCGAAATAGGACCCCTTACTTGACATCCTCAATCACATGACCCCTTAAGACATCAAGAACATGCATTTATTTTTTAATAGTACATGTGTACATGTATTTTAAAAAGATGTAGTAAGATATAGATTAAAAAAAATTGAATCTTATTTAATGCATATGTGTACATGTTCTTGAAAGTTTCAAATGATACATCATGTGTGTACATAGTTTGATTTGTCTAGTTAGATTACATAAATTTCCTTGCAATATGTATGTATGTATGTATGTATGTGTACATCTAGGATTTAATGCATGTGGACCTAGAGTTTTAAATTTATGTTTGAAAATAATTTAAATTATATATAAATATATATTCTTTAAAGTTAATTTTATAAAAAAAATTAATGTGTATATTGTTTGTTTATATATGTAGAGCTTTTCCATAGACACGTGTACATGATGGATCAATTTGACATAGATGAGCTGCTTAATTCCCCATCTCCACCCCTGGATCTAATGAGACTCGATATCAAACCAAGATCAACTAAAATGTTAGATCCATTAAAGAAAAACTTAATACAATCCTAAATGAACCATTCTTGTCCCCTCATACAGTGTGTTTTTCTTCTTCAATGAAAAACATTATTGATGTAGTTAGGACCATTGATGTAGAGCTAGATTCATATCATTTATCGAGGGAGGAGAGATGACAGTTTTAGTCAAATGGCCTCTACTATAGGAAAATTTTAGATATGAAAATAACCAAAGCTGACTTAGCTTTATTATTCATTGACTCCACCACTAACTTACTGATTCCTCCAAACAAATTGCACATATCCATGAGGTGGTGTGTACATCAGTCAATGGTGGATCACTTTTGGGAGAAGTGATGGATGGTCTTTGACCAACCACGACACACTAATTTAGAGGTTCCCCCCTTACTTTTTGTGGAAATTATATGCCAAGTTTTTTATGGGTTATAAACCCAATTATTTTGATATGAGATCATTCTAGGGTGTTGGTGGAAGCATGCCACAATAGAGGTTGGGGGCATGTGTTGACCCCAATTGACCTTTCCCTTGTTATCCTATCATGGATCCTCCTTCTACTCTTGTTCCTATTCCAATTCATTAGTGTTTTGTGATATTAGAATTGGATGCATTCATTGTGCTCACTGGTAACCTTAATAAGTAGACATTTGATATGGCAGCTCACCATGATGATGGACGACCATTAGGAGGAGGTTGTGCCACTATGTCCATTCCTCACACATCGACACCCCATTTCTTTACAAGCTATAATCAATTATTCTATGGCCTCAATAATGGTGCATCCACTTCGAGTGCACATGGTTCATCCACTTTAGTAGCATATGGAGTATTCGACCATGATATTGGTTCATATGTAAATTGTGTCTAGGCCATGACTGGGGACACATCAACTTCTTCTTTTGATTGATTTTGTCTTTCGTTGACACTTATGCAGCTCTGCACACCTTTTGGGATATATTTAATGTGTTTTTTTTTTCATTTGACTGATTTTATCATAATGTTGTTCATCATACTTAATAAATTTATAAAGGCTTGTAGTCAGGAATGCCAAATCTATGAAGAATATCAAGAACATACTTTTGCTAACTAACGGAAATCCCATCTGAAGATTGAATAACCTAAAGACCAAGGAAATAATGCAAAAGACCAAGATATGTCATGTCAAATTGTTCCATCAATGCTCTCTAAACATGTTAGATCACATAAGGAGAACTCTTTGTAAGAAACAAAACATCCACATACAAGACCAATATCAATTCATTAACCTCCTATCATTGAGTGTAAACTATAGGATTAGAAAGGCAATGTGTAAAACCAGAAGACAATAGAAAAAAGTCCAGCTTCTCATACCAAGCTTGATGGCCCTACTTGAGGCCATGCAATGAATGTTGAATCCTACAAATAAGTGAAGAGTCCTACACAAAACCTTGTAGTATTTCCATATAGTCATCATGAAGGTCACCATGCAAGAAGGAACACTTCACATCCATCTGATATAATGACCATCCTTGTGAAGCTACAAATGAAAGTACAAGATGAATAGAATCCATCTTGGTGATACGATAAAATTTCTTTGAATAATCAATTATCTTAACATGTGAAAACCCCTTAGCAACAACATGAGCCTTATACTTATCAATGGAACCATCTATAGCATACTTGGTATGATACACCCACTTTAATTGTACCAACTTTATTTCCTTAGAAAGAGGAATAAGATCCCAAGTATAGTTTTTCATCAATAAAGAATACTCCTCTACCATATCCATATCCCACTCAAAAATACTTGATTCATATGAAAACTTCTAAGGATCGTTCAAAATGTCTTGACTCAAAAGAGAAACCCCATAATGTTATGAATGAGTACGATGAGAATCTAAAGGATCACTTGCCCAATCTCCATCTACACCAATACAATAGGCCTACTTGGGAACTGGAGGTGGATGTGATGGTGGCTAAACTAGAACAACATCCTCATCATCCTAGGATAAAGAATTCTCAAGGGATGGAGGAGGAGGAGGAGAAACTGACAAAGAAGATAGTGATGAAGAGTTCATCAGAGGATAGTGCTCACCAAACTAGATATCTCACCAAAACAAGACCTTTTTGGAAACAAGATAAAACAACTTGTATGCCTTAACATCCTCAAAGTAGCAAACAAAGATAAGTGGTCAAATTTTCTTCTCCATGTATTTCCTATGAGCATCTAGAATAAATTCCCAACCCTCTCCCAAAAACTTTGAATGAAGATACAACAAGATTGACATGGGCCAAACCTCCTCAAGAGTCAAATATCATAATACCTTGTGAAACATTTAATTCTAAATGTAAATAGCATAATTCATTGCCTCAACCCAAAAGGCAACATCCATAGCATGACACTGAATAATGCAATTATCCATTACTTACATAGTATTTTGTTCCTCCTCTTAGAAACACCACTCTGATAGGGAGTATAAGGAACTGTAAGTTGGTGTTAAATGTCATTCTCACTACAAAAGTATTTGAATGTCTTATTAACATCCTCCCCTTATTATCTATGTGTATCCTCCTGATAGAAAGTCCAAACTTCTTCTCCACAAATGCCTTGTATATATTGAAGGAATCAACTACATCAATCTTATACTTGAGAAATTACACCCATGTACATCTCGAGAAGTTATCATTGAATGTGAGCACATACTTGACCCCAAAAAAATATCGATTCAAGATGGACATGAGGTCACTATGAACCAACTCTAATGGTGACTTAACATCATGAATCTACCTAAAGGAAAATAATATTGGTGGTTCTTACCAAGTACACAACCTTGGCTATCACCGTCTCTGGAAGAAATCTTAGGTAGGCCAGTCACCAATGGATGAGTTCTCATCTAATATAGATATTTGTAATTGACATGACCAAACCATTCATACCGAAGATTACTCACTAAATTTTTATGGGCTATGAAATAAGAACCAATAGGGGTTGTACTTTAAAAGCCATCAAAATATTATATTCAAGATCAATACTCCAATTAGTCATAATAATATCAAGATCATGGAGGTTTATGGTAACCACATCATGTAAACTCAACTATCTTACTTATGTTGGAGTGAAAAATATAATACATTGATGCAAGGTTGGTGGAGATTTTAGGAACAACAAGAACATCCTGAAGAAATCCACCCTGAAACCAAAAAAGGCATGAACTCATAACTAAAGTATAAGTAGAATCCCACATTGCAATCTATGAAGTGACACTATGAAAGAGAGGAAACAAGATCCTAAGAATGTGACATATGGTGAGAAGCACCAAAATGAAGTAACCAAGTAGTTATTGAAAACAAGGCCAATACAAAAGAGCATGAACTTTTCCTGTGTGTGAGGAATAAGACTTAGGTGTTTAAATATGATGTTGCTAGTCTCTTCTAACACCTAGAGATTGATTGTCCCTCCTTGCTAAAAAAACCACAAGGCTCACCTGACTTCTCCTTTGTCTTCAAGGAAGAATCACCAGACTTTGAATAATTAGTAGTTGGTGGAGTAGATGGCAATCCCTAATATAACTTTTGAGTGGGCTTGGAGGAACTCCCACAACTTGATGAAGAATGTATCTTAGGATTATGCTTCTTCTTTTATTTCCATTCAGATGACTATGCTACCTAGGCTTGGGACTTGGAACTAGAAAGTGAATCATGTTGATTCAACAAAGCCTATTCTTATGTCAAGTGCCCATAAAATACCTAAAAGGAGGGAAATTTTAGGAAACTCCCATAGTATCAATGGTGGATTAAATGTAGAGGGTAAAGACCTAAAAGGGCCCATGAAGCTTAGACAAAATCATGAAATACATACTCTTTGTCAATTTTCTCCTTTCCATAACCCTATAGAAAATATTTGAGTGACTTGAATTTCTCCACAAAGTCCCACATAGAAGAAAAAGAATTAAGAACTAATTTAGTCAAATCCATCTCAAGGTGTAGTGCCTTGAACACATTAATTGTCCCACACAAATATTTAAACTTATGGCTTGAGGAATAGAGAAGGACTCAAAGTGAAATATGATACTATAGAGAACATGCATGGAAATAAAACATATAGCATCATCCATCTCATTTCTCTTATGAAATATCGTAGACTGACGAGTCAAGTTTCGTTGGGTCTCATCTAAGGTTGACCACAAAACTTTGGGCATGAGTAATCCAGTCATCTAGTTTTTATAGTTATGATAATTATAACGTGTAAGGCATTTAATAGAACATTAATCTTCCATAGTTCTAAGACATTATGAGGATTTGAAATATGCAATTTCACCCCCCCTCCCCCAAGAAAAATCAAACCCTTTTGCAACTAGAAAGACTAGGAAGTGATGAAAGCAAGAAATCACTTCAAATGGATGCTTGTGTACCTAATATAAAACTTTCAAAAGAAAAAATAGTAGATCTAGATAGCATAAAATCACATTTAAAATGCCTACTTGTTTGCAAAAAATAGTTTATGTTTGAGGAAGTTATGGCCCTAGAAGCAAAAAAAAAAAAAAATGACTTCAATGGCCTATAAAAAATTTTAGGAGAAGAACTAAGAAAAATCACTGGTACCACTAGATAGGCCTCTAAGTTAGTTTCCCAATGACACAAAGCTTTTGAAAAATGGACGTCACGTGTGAAATTTATGCCCAATTTGATGAAAGTTATCTGATAAGCCTTGCAAAGCACACTTGAGGCTTAAAAGTTAGGCTCCTAGTCATATTGATGACCTAGAAACTGGTGGTTAGGTGTTAGTGATTGGGGCCCTACCCTTCGTTGTTTAGGTGATCGAAGCTAGGATTGGGAGCTGCAAACGGTTGCAGAGTAGCCAACAGGCAATGACCCAATGAGAAACTATCGACGACTCGATAGGCAGCAACCAAGTGATAGATCGGCGGCATGGCTAAGAATAATTAGTGGTCAGCAGGCATGGTAGTGCATCTCTCAAGAAGGAAATAGAAGAGCGACATGGATGATACTGAATGTTAGATGATGACGAGGAATGGCAAGAAGATGGCAAAGACCGAAAATTCCAGTACGAGCAGGGAATTTTGTAGGAAATATTAACTACAAAATTAAAAATCCCTTGTGCTTATTTTTATTTTTTCCCAAAAATGAAAAAATTTCACCGCTACAAAATAATTTGCCATAAAAAAATTTGATGTTGATGCAAGCGGGGTACAATGTGCTGTCTCAATTTATGAACTTTCAAAAATTGACAACCCTTACGAATTTTTCTTTAAAATTCATAGTTTCATTTCTCTAAGGCACATTTTATGAAGTAACTCATAAAAACTTGTATTGGTAATGTCTAATTATGCATGGGTGATTTTGGCATCATTGTCCAAGTTTTGGTTAGTTTGGCTTTCATTTTCCAAGCTTTCTGTGCAATTTCAGGTTTCAAGTCAATCACTACAAGTAAGAATTTTTTTTTGTCATTGCAAGTAAATGTCACTGGAAGTAAGAACTTTTTGACCTCACTGCAAGTAGGGACTTTTTGCTCACATTACAAGTTAACTTTACTTGCAATTGGGTATTAGAAACCCGATTACAACTAACTTGCAAACTTGCGTTTGCAAGTTGGATTACAAGTCACTTGCAAGTCAGGTCCTAAGACCCGAAATGCAAGTCCTAAACTATATTACTTGCAATCGGGTTTCAAAACTCTGATTGCAAGTATATGGGTGCTTTATCTTTATTTTTGCAAGTTGTCATTACTTGCATTAGGGTCTCTAGACCCCGATTACAAATCCTGCTATCATATTGCAAGTGTGTCATCATGTTTATCTTACACTTCCAATTGGGTCTTCAAGACCTAATTGCAAGTCACCATTGTATGAGCTTATTTGGAAGGGAAATATGAAGGCAACAAATTTAAAAAGCATACTTGCAATTAGGGTTCCAAGACCCGATTGCAAGCCCATATTGCATAAGTGTTTTGAAGTGTATGCACTTGAAATCAGGGTTCCAATTGCAAGCTTATATTCACCCAGCTAATCTCTTTCAATTGCAATCGGGGTTTTGAGACTCGATTGAAAGCTTGTTTCTCTCACCGCTCTCTTTATTGCAAGTATGCTCACTTGCAATTGGTTCTCAAAGACTTGATTGCTAGTTGCTACCAATCATGCAAATGTTGGAATCCAAGAACACTGAGAGGTGGGGGGATGAATCAGTGATCTACCGGTAATGATAGTTTTTAACTTATTGCTTATTAACTAGTTAATAGTAAATAAAATTAAAGTGCATACACCAAATAATACATAGAAAGGCAACACCATAACACCAATATTTATACGTGGAAAACCTTGCAAAGGGAAAGAACACAATGGGGCTGATACCCACAATAGCTATATACTTGATCAAGGTATACAAATATTACATTAAGGGGTTTGCACATGTAGAAAGGCCAACTGCTTAGAGCTCACTGCTCAAACACAAAATAAGAAGTCTCACTGACTTACAGAATATTACAAAGTGATTACAAATGAAAATGAACATAAATTGCATCTGACCATGCTGGATAAGTTCCGGTGAATGCTCTGATATCCTTCTTTGTATATCGGTTCATTGATGCTTTGTTCTTCTCTATTCTACTACCCGTTAAGCTATACACATGCAAATGCACACAAATACTTCTAATCATTGACCAAAATATATACCAATACTCACTGAAACATTTGCAACCAAAAATTCACATTCCATCACATATTTGATCTATTGTTGAAATGATATTCTTAAATATCCTTCCATCTTTACCATGTCGGTTTCAATGAGAAATATAAACATGTCGGTTGCTGGTACATAATGAGTTTCAAGCATAATCCCAACGACCATGTCGGCCATCACACGTTACCACAAAAATCATGAAAGAAATAATCAGGACCAAAAGATTCCCTATCTAGGTCATATCCATTACCGGGTTTCGTATACACGTTACCAGGATCAGGACTTAGCTAGGTATGAAGTGAATGTCGGTGCCGGTGTAGAGCAATATGAATACCAGTTAAGTGCAATGAATGTCGGTTAACCAAAAAATGAAACCATTTACCTTGAGATGATGAGTTTCCATCAATGACAACCCAAAATGTCATTAGCTCTTACCTGATGAGTGTCAATTGCCAACAATCTCCCCCTTTGGCATTGATGGCAACACTCATGTGAAAAATGGTACCATCCATGAAATTGCCATTGAATCTCCATAACCTTCTGAGTTGTACATGAGTTTTCTATGTACATCCGATGCTCCCCCTGAGGAATATATATACATTTTTCACTTATGCCTCCCCCTTTGACATCAATGACAAAACGAGGTGCCCACAAATAATTTTGTACAGTTATAAGCATGAGTCGGTTCTATACAAACTTCAAAATATTTGCATACATATTCTTCAAGAATGAAAAATAGGTATCCCAACCCTTCTTAAGAGATTCCAAAATGGAGATGAATCCATTCAAGATACTGGCATAATACTCTATTTCATCCAAAGTAGTGGGATCCTCCTTCTACAAGTTAGAAATACACTCTGTTTTATGAAACAACAAATTATCAAGTCGGGGACCAATCAAATTCCGAAGCTCATTTTCTCTTCTTATTATTTTGTCGCTATCCTTCTCCAATTTAAAAATTTGATCCATAACTGCCAAAATTGGACCATCCAAAGAGTTTGTTAGATTGACTTTCGAGTTGTAAGAGTTAGAAATCTGAATTAAGTTTTTCTTACAGTCTAATAGTTGCTTGTCTATGGAGCTAGTGAGCTTATCAAAATCTAGACAAGTATTTTATACACTACCTCCTTCATCCAAAGCTGCATCAATGGATTGCAACAAGGTCTGGAGTTTCTCCTTATCAATCTCAATCATTTGCAAAAATGTTAACTTTCAGGCCACCACAAAATTTTCTTTAGCCACTGTTAGTGAGATTTTCAACAAAGAATCATAGTGCTTGGGGATAAAATCAATGATTTCCTCTAGTTTACCCAAAGATCTTGCACCTTCTTGAGCTTGAAATTTCAGGACTAACCGGTTCAAAACTTCAAAGTTGTGTTCAATCAATTTTCTATCCTTTGACTCTTCCTGAGCCAATTCCTGAGTCGCCTATTCCTGAAGAGTTGTTGCTGCCAAAATCTTCTCTGTCAGTGACATTTTGTGGTAGGGTTTGTCAAAACTGATGGAAAGTTGTGGTAAATTTCCTTTAGCTATGGCAGAAGTGTCAATTGCAAAGCTAAAGGAGAGATCCACCACAGTCTCCTTACCCTTATTAGCCAGTGAGGTAACTTTAGAATCTTTCATCTCTTGTGCACCGATGGCTTCCCACTTTGTGCCTTATCCAAAACCTAATATCCTTGACACCTTTAATCTCTAAACCCTTATTTACATCAGCCTCTATATCCTCTATGATCTGTACATTTTCTATTGGTATATCCTCTGTTACAAAATGTGACTCAGTAACCGGTACAGTGGTATACGGTGGAGTGCTTACCGGTTTCTCAATATCTACACTTTGTTGATCTATTGGTTGCTTATCCTTAGGCAATTGAATATTCTGGGATTGCATAAAACTGGAACTCAACTCATAGCCTAAACCCAAAAGAATCCTTACCCAGATATCAATTGTTTCCTTCCTAATCTCTTCAAATCTTTCCAACATAAGACTGTTTATTCTATACTTAGGGTTAAATTTTGATGATCCGGTTTTATTGATCAAGTCATCCATCTCTGGAGGAGTTATTGTGGGACAAAGATTGACCAATTCGGTCTCCTTAATCTGTCGATCCAAAGACTGAATGTGTAGTTTTCTGACCTCTAACTTATCATATAGCTCCTTGGGAAAAATTTTCTCTAGTTCTATCAATGCCCTACTAAAAGAAACAAGATACAAAATAATGGCCTCTTCCATTTGTTTCTTGTCTTTTTCCTCAAAACCATCAAAGAATCAAGAAATATTATCTAAATTACCATCATTTATTATCTGATCAATCAAATCTTGAGCGTTCATCTTCCTCTTATCATTTCTTCTCTTTGGTTCTGGTTTGGGTTGCTCATCTGATTTGGGTTGTTCATACAGAAACTCAGCAACTTTGTTATCTCGGGCATGAGTCATAGCTGCTACCTCGACCCATTTTGTTACATAGTCCGTGCAAACTAGAATGTATGACTTTCCATTTGATGGTGGATCAATTGGCCCTACAAAATCCATCCCCGATTTATCAAAAGGGGTGACTATTATCTGCGGATGTAGTGGCATTTCATCGGACTTAGTTGGTCATCCCATGCGCTGGCATCTGTCACATTTTCTTGTATAGGCCACAGCATCCTTATGTAATGTTGGCCAATAGTACCCTGTTGTAAGAACTTTCATTGATGTTCTTTTTGCTGCAAAATGTCCTCCACATGGTTCATCATAGCAAGCATGCAATATGTTATAAGTTTCGTCTTCTCTTACACATCTTCGCATTACTTGATCAGGTCCAGTGTAGAACAAAATATTTGCAATCCAGGAAAAGTTAAAACTTTTCTCTATTAACAATCTCTTTTCTTTTGGAGAAAAGGGGTCTGGTATTCTGTTTGCTGCTAAATAATTGGCAATGTCTGCATACCAGGGTATATGTGCAGCGATGGAAAACAAGTGTTCATCTGGGAAGCTATCATCAATGATCTCATGTTCAACAGGTGCAGTTGATTGAAGTCTTGATAAAAAGTCAGCTACAACATTAGCTCTCCCTGGTTTGTCAATTATGGAAATGTCAAATTCTTGCAACAATAGGAGCCAATGTGCCAACCTACCAGAGATGGCAGGTTTGTTCATCAGATACTTAATTGTTGCATGGTCAGTATGGACAAATATCTAATAACCTGTGACATAATGCCTAAATTTATTCAAAGCATACACTACTACAAGCAACTCTTTTTCTGTGACAGTATAGTTGAGCTCAGGGCCTTGAAGGTTCTTGCTGATAAAGTAAATAGCATGTTCAACTTAATTTTTTTTTTGATTTAGAACTGCTCCTATGCCAAAGTCAGAAGCATCAGCATGTATGTGAAAAGGCAAAATCTATTTTGGACCTTGAAGAATAGGGGCTTTAGTAAGCAAGTCCTTTAGTTGTAGGAAGGATTTTTCACAGGCCTCTGTCCACTCAAATTGGGAATCCTTTGTTAACAAAGCATAAAGTGGACTGGCAATTTTACTAAAGTCTTTTATAAACCTTCTATAATACCCTGCATGACCAAGAAAACTTCTGACATCTTTTTGTTTTGCAGGAGTTTGTAAATTTTGAATTACTTCAATTTTAGCAGGGTCGACCTGAATTTCATTCTTTGAAACATGATGACCTAGAACAATACCTTCTTCCATCATTAGAAAACACTTCTCACTGTTTAGAGACAAATTTTTCTCCCTACATCTTTTCAATACTTTTTCTAAATTTACCAGTGCTTCTTCAAATGTGACTTCATAGGCAGTGAAATCATCCATGTAAATCTCCATACATTCATGAGATATATCAGCAAAGATACTAATTACTGCTCTCTAAAATGTTGCTGGCGCATTGCATAGGCCAAAAGGCAAGACTGAATAAGCAAATGTTCCCCATGGACAGGTAAAAGTGGTCTTATCTTGATCTTCAGGGGCAATTTTTATCTGATTGTAACCACTGTAACCATCCAAAAAGGAAAAATATCTTTTGCCAGACAATGAATCTAGTACTTGATCTACAAAAGGTAGTGGAAAGTGATCTTTTTTAGTGACACTGTTCAATTCTCTATAATCTACACATACTCTCCATTTTCCACCTTTCTTGGGGACAATGACTAATGGAGAAACCCATTGACTGTCAGAGATTGGATAAATAAAACCAGCATCAAGCAATTTTTGAAGCTCACCCTTAACTATCTCTCTAAGTGTTGGATTTACTCTTCTTTGAGGTTGTCTAATTGGTGAACAATCTTCTTTGATATATATCCTATGAGTACAAACTCGAGGATCTATTCCTTGCATGTCCCCATATTCCCATGCAAAAGCTTTATGTTGTTCTTGTAGCATTTTTAATAGGTCAACCTGTTGGGACTGTGACAGCTTGTTATTGATATTCAAACAATGACCTTGAGACAATTCTATCTGCTCCGTGAGATTACTCATAGAGTCTACAGATAATGTTTGTACCTCCTGTGGAAGCAAATTATGAAAAATCGCTGAAAGTTTAGGTAGTGAACTTTCAGAATCTGGTTGCTGTAGGAAACATTGTAAATGAGTACCATTTGGATCAGATGAACTACCTGTATCAGAGTTATACTGTAAAATTTGAAACAGCAAAGCATCTTCACTCTGAAGTTGTGAGAATGGGTCATTTTGAATCATCATTAATTGAGCCAAAGAATTGGTTTTTTCAATTTCCTCCCCCACATCTAGCCAAACAGGTTGGGACAAATCTGGCTGAGGTCTAGCAGGCGAATACAAAGCCAATTTCTTTGTGGATTGTCCATCAGAAATGGTCATATCTCCAGAATGGCATCCTATAAAAGCATCACCAATTGCTAACCATGGTCTACCAAGAATAACTGGATATCCTCCTAAAGTTGTCTTAACCGATAATATTGTGAAATCAGTAGGATACTCCCAAGTTTCAAGAATGACAATTACATCTTCTACTATGCCATCAGGTTTAACTGTGGAGCTGTCTACAAGCTGCAGAACTGTGGGTGTAGACCTAATGTTTAAAATGTTCAGGGAGTCCATAGTATGCTTTGTCATGACATTAATGGCAGCACCTAAATCAATCAAAACATTTTTTACAACTTGGCCATTTAAATTTATCTGCACTACAGGACTTCCAGGGTCAATATACTTTGGAATAACTACATTTCCCAACATTATATCAGCCAATTTTCCTAGTACATGAATTGTTTGAGGATCCTTTTTCTTTCGTCCAGGCTTCTTCAAACAGGCTTCTTTAATAACTTTTCCAAAAATAGGAATATCTTTAATAGCCTGAAATAAAGGAATTTGAATCTGCACATTCTTGAGTTGATCCAGAATATCAAAAGTGTGTTCTTCCATGGGTTTATATGTAGTACTTTGCAACCTCTGAGGAAAAGGTGGTTTGTCTTGATTTTGTAGAACAGGCTCTTTAGGAACTGTATCAGTTATGGGCATGTGCTTAGTGGGAACAACATGTATAGTAGATTCTTCATGGGGAGAATCTGGTATTTCAGTAATCAGAGGTGGTTTTGGAGTAGGTAAAGTAGTTCTAGACCTCAAATGGATGTCATTAGCATTTAAAGCATAGGCTTGATATTGGTTGGCTTCAGCAAGATACGCAGGCTGCTGCTGTTTCTTATTATTGGGATTGGGCAACGATTGGGCAGGCATAGGCGTTTGTTTTGGAGGTCTAAAATTTGTGGCAGTTACTGCAGGAGGCGGCATAAGGGCCTATGGTTGTGGCTGTGGAAGCTGCAGGAATCTAGAGGACTAGTTTTGCCATTACTGAGGGCCTCACCATTGAGGATTTTGCTGCCAATTTCCTGAAGGTGGGGTCCATTGCCCTTGTGGCTGCTGCCATCCTCCTTGAGGGGATTGCCATTGCTAGTTCTGATAATTAGGCCAATTTGGTTGAGGTGGATTCCAAGGTGGTGGTGGTCCATATGCATGTTGCCATTGGTTATTATAGCCAGAATAAGAATTACCAAAAGTTAAAGGGTCTTGAGGCATACCTTGTCTTTGGGCCCATGGTCTCCTTTGTGCAACAAAGAACACTTGATCATCATCTCCTTCTACTGGCTTGAAGTCAGTAAGTAGTTGTTTGGCTTCCAAATTAGCTACCATCTTGCATCTGCAGTCACGCTTCTTTTGTCTGCAGTGTGGACAGAACTCGAACAAAACTACTTCAGCCTCCTCATGTTTCTTCCGAGCTTGCATAGTATCCAGTTGTGTAGCCATATTATTAATGATGTCCTACTTGAAGTCAGATAGCAAATTTGTTATCTCCATTCGGGAAACTCCACTAGTAGAAGACTTCCCTATTGTAGCTTGATGACCTCGACCTTTCTTAACTATTGCTCGAGAGTAGTTAAGACATATTTTCTTTATATCATCCCAAGGCAGCTGGGTTATATCACCTCCTCCTATTAGGTCTAGGGCATCTATACAGGCATCACTGATACCCCTTAGAAACAGTAGTTTCTGAGAGTCATCGTTGAGAGTATGGTTTGAGTTCCTCTTTAGTGAAAACAAGAATTTGGAAATATAATCTTTCAGACTTTCATCGTCCTTTGGCTGAATTCGGAATATGTCATCACTTTTGCTGGTGCTCTTACAATATTCCTTATACTTTTCAAGGAATTTCGTCTGCATGACCTCCCAACTATCGACGACACCACTTCCTAGACTCATGAACCATCTAAGAGCTCCTTCCTTCAAGGTGGAAGGAAATAACTTTAGTTTATGAGTGTCTATGTTGTAGTCATAACTACAACAGAGGACATCAAATTCAAACAGAAAGGTTTCTGGGTCCTCTGTGACCAGGCCATAAAACTTTGGAAGCAAAGAAGAGGGAATATTTTTAAGATTGCCAATGTCTCCCTGAGGAACAATGGGAAACTCAAATGCAGGAGGTGGATTATTTGCCATGTTTGGTTGCTGGAATAATAGAGTGAATGGATTTTCCTCAGGTTCGTTGTCAGCTGGGTCAAATGGTAGTTCAATAAATAGATTTTCAGAGAGGAACCTTCCCAGGGCGTCTCTTCTTCTTCTATGCATGCAATATGATCAATAGTGGCTTGAAGGATCTAGAAAATTTTACTAACAAGCTAAACTAATGCTAAAAATGACTTCTGATAAACTCCTAGCTAGACGCCATCCCCGGCAACGGCGCCAAAAATAGTCGCGCCCACAAAAGGATATGAAAATCACAGTAAAACCTTTCTTGGGAATTGGACATTCCAACAGGTGACCAATATCTCTCTCTGTAGATGTTCATTTACTTGTCAAACCAGGGGACGTATACTTTAAATGGCGCAGCAAAATATATGCACTAGGAACTCATTTTGGTCAAATCTTAGCAGAAATACATACTGGAAAAAAATTCTACCTACGTTACAAGAAGGTAATACAAAGCTCTTTAACTCAACTATGATTTGAATAAAATAGAAATCATGATAACTACAACTGAAACACAAACTATGAACTGGCCTTATGTTGCAGGAACAGGCACAGTGATGGATTCCTTGTGCTGCAGGAGCAATGTAAAGCTAAATTTGTATAAAACCTTTACAGAACTGAAGCTAATCAAGAAAGAACAATTAACTAACTACCTACAAATACCTACTAAGTGGGCCCCCTTAGCAAGCATCTCCTGATTACACAGATGCTAAACTCAGAACTTCATTGAACTTTATTCATAAAAACAGAATGGTATACATTGTTTTGTTGATGTGGAAACTAACAACAAACTCTGTCTCTGGTTAAACAAATTCTGTCTCTCATTATCATATTGATTCTTACATGATATCTACTACTTTGATTCTATCTTACTCTATCTATCTTCTCTCTTTTCTCGCGCAGGAGGAGAGCTTTATTTAAAACAGGAGAGCAACTAACTAACTAACTCCATCAAAGAAAGACGTGGGAGTAAAATATATCCCCAAATCAAGGAACAAACTTCATAAATGAATTTATGCGTTCAACCCGATCTAGAGAGAATCTAGCGCTCCACTCTTTCCAGATTAACTGCCATTAAAATTCTTTCCCATGGTTTCGGTCACAGAGTCTTCGCCGGAGCTCCCTCGAAGTCGTGTAGGAAATGGACTTTACTGCAAGGCCGAGATCGGCTGTGCTTGACTCGCTCATTCTTCAACAACCCGCAACAAAAGGTAATAGGCAACAGAAAAGGCGTATGGCATATACATGATATCTATTCATTAATCACACATTTAAATTTACTTCATCACTCAAAAACTGTATACGATATATCAGTCATTTTAGGGAGTCAACGGGGCAATAAATGCAATCAAGTCAACACAATGAGCTGCAAGAATATAAAAGTATCTTGCTACAAGATATCCCAAAAAGGTTTCAACAAAGTCTGAACATCCATGAAATAACAAAAGTAAAGGCATTTAAAAGTTTATCGTAACATCCAAATTATGAGCATATTTTAAGCTCATCAATAATCATTCTTTACAAGAGACTATTTGGTGTGGGTTCTCCACAAGTTCAATAGGATATAGTGATCAACAAAACAACTGAGAATACGTACATGTCGAGCATGCAATACTATTAAACATCAAGTTGCTGACCATACTGAGGCCCTATCATAGAGTTCATGATTTCCTATAGTCTAGTGCACTTCTAATCGATGACCAAAGTTAAATAATCCAAGGACTATGCATTAATATAATATCAATCGATATGCTACAAATAAACCACCAATTAATTGTTTAAGACTACAAAGAAATTATTTGCCAATGCATATTTTAAATTGGTTAGTAAACCATCAAAACATCTATGACATAACAACTTCTTATAACCAAGATACAAGCATCCCTATTACATTATAAGTAAATCTCTACTGTCCCTTACGGTTATTTTGAAAGAATTGTAGTTCCAATTAAAAATCCCTACTTTTGCTTAACCACCCGACCACAATATCCTAATTGTTACTCAATGGAATCCATAACATTCTCTGATATAATATCAGCCTGATGACTGTTCGATCTTCAATCATATGATTAGCTATAGTCAAAATCCAAATTGATCTTGTTCACTGTGTTTGGTTTGTCTCTGTCTGCAAGTCGTTTTAGTCTGATGTGGTATGTTGTCTATCAAACATTGATCTATTTCTTACTTATTGTATTCTATCAGTGTATGTAGTCCTTTAATCTTTATGGATCGATATTCGTTCACTGAGTATGATATTGATTTTCCTTTTGGTCTGCCACCATTCATATATCCAACATGAGTCTAATATCCACGATCTATATATTTATGGATGCTTGTATGTTATTCGCACCTCTGATCTACTGTGTATTATGTATTTAAGGGTATTGACTTCTGTATATATATTCACCTCTTACCTTTATCGTTCTGTTATATTATCTTCACTGACTGCAAAAGATTATATAGAATGTAGTATATTGTATCACTTCCCTGTCCTATTCCATTCCTAGTTCTTCAAAAATGAAACACACAATATATATGAAGCTCAACGGGTTTTATAGAAGTCATGATTATCCTAAGAGATACCAAGCCTCATATACTATGATGGTTTGTTATAGACCGATTATTATAATCGGTGATAGGTTAAATTGAAATCATATTAGACAATCGGTTGTAAACAACCGATGATTATAAACCATCCAAGAAACCCGATGACAAGGACGGAATTGGTTATGATTAATAATCAACATAATTAATAGCATAACCGATATTAATCAATCATAGAGAATTATGTTTTGAACGAATACAATCATAATCAGCCAATAATCGATATAGGTGGAATATAATAGAGCATAAATATTATAGGAAATACTATATGATTAATAGGTTTAAATATTATTGATTTATTGATCAAATGTGTAAGGCCGATAGGCCACTTACACATTTGATGTGTAGAATTGGGACCTAAGATTCTGACTGAAGGTACATCTTCAACATGACTGTCGATTATCTATAAAAATTGGTTAGCAAGGGACGACATGCAAAATGGCCAGATAGGAAACAGGGTAAATAACATAGCCACGACTTCTGATAAGGGATCGGTAACAAGCAAATCTATTGATTGTTATTAATCGAATAGTGATGAGGGCAAACCGATGTTGATCGTATAGGAGGAATAAATATATAAATGTATATTGATGATAGGGAAAGCTTGCCAATTTGAGAAATTTTATGAGGAAAGAATGCTTATCAATCCAAGTTATCGGGCAAAAGCAAAACAAAATTCTTCAGGATGAAGATAACCGTGATAATAAAATAATGAATAAATCTATGCTGTTAGAGGGATTTAGATTTAAAAGGTAACATGTGCAGAGCAACACTCAGAGAGTAAAAAGAAACTAGAAGATAGATCACAAAAGATCCCAAAAGGAAATAAGCAAAACGGGACTAAGAATTTGCAAAATGTAGCCATGGCGTAGCAACGAAATCTAAATACCAATCTTGATAGAAGTAATGAAAATAGAATCTACTGAAACATTAACAGGTATACAAGAAACTAGTCAAGAATAATAGAATCTCAACCTAGAATCCAATGGCTGAGGGAGATTTCCAGACGTTGCAGACTTTTCCCCTCGAAATTCTCCACGAAGCTGCCTCAGCAAGAAAAAAAATTTCTTATCCCCAAACTTTGATCCTCAAAACCCCAAAACCCCTTCCCATTTCATACCAGCAACATTCACCTCCTACGTCTTCTTTCATAGGGTCCTCTCCCATTTGCATGCCCTCCATCTTTTCTATTACTTCCATCGTTAAGTATTGTAACTGCCGAATAGCATTAGTGTGGAATTTTTTTCAAAAAACAATATTCGAACATCTCTAAAATGCTATTATTATCCACAACTCTACCCAACACACACACACACAAGTAAACATTTTGAAAATTTACTTACTACAACCTTGGCATTCAACAAAAGGTGAATAACTTTGTAGTTGGGTTCATGAATTCCTAAATTACGATACAACACAATAATGCTTGAAATATCTATATTTTTAAGATGTACATACAAATCGGTTCCTAGAATTATATTCTAGTGAATTGATCTTAGTCACTTTTCAAAGCTTGTAAAGAATTGCATTGAACCATACATGGGAGATTTCATCAATGTTAAAGTGTGCATATCATATTACCTCATTTTCATAAAGTGTATTTTCCTACCACTTGACTCTTCCGGGTCTAAGATCATACCATAGCAAATCAAGATAGACTTATAATCATCATGTAAAGAAAATAATATTCCATCTACTTCGTTTATCATAGATAAATCACTATACTCTATCCACTCAAAAAAATATTTGTTCATTCCATATTAATATTGTATAGAAATTAGCCCATGTTGCATTTTTCACTTCCACCTTAGGTTATATTAGACTTTAGAAGAATAATTAAATAATCTTTTATGTAATGTAATCAAAATAAGGATAAAAAGGAAGACAAAAAAAAAAACTTTTAAAATTATACATCCTCATTCATAGAATCCATTTGAACCTTGGAAGTAGCATCAAGTATTTGATTTAAATTTTTCACCTAAATTTCTTATCTTTACTCACATCAAGAGAATTTTTATACCATATGATGCACATATAGAAGCAACTACAATTATAATAGAAAGATTGAAATAAATGTCAACTATGTCCATATCATGTAATGGAAGTACTTACCTCTTGGTTATGAGTTTAATTTTGAGTCGCTTGCTTCTTTCAAATCTAATATCAAATCACACTCAATCAAAACCATTAGTATAACATATTAGCTTTGTAATTGAGGTATCATGGACTTATAATCATCATAAGATGCAAAGGTAATTACATTTGCTTCATCCCCCATTTATGTAAAAAAAAAAACACGCTTCACCCTTGCACAAGCCATTGTTCATTTTACCTGTTGATCCTGAATATCAACTAAACCACATTGTATTTTCTATTTATTTTTCTTTCCAAACATAAAATGTTCTCAACATGAGACCAATCCAAAAAATCATAATTAAAATTTAACCATGAATCAATTGTCCACATTATTCAAAGAAAACCTAAAATATCCCAAAATAATACTACAACTTGTAATGTGTGTATCAATTTGTAGGCGAAACTTGATACAGAGGGTCGTGACACGGGGAATCTCCTTGACTAGTTCTTTCTTTTGTTCCTCTTTTTTCTCCCTCACAACTCTAGAAAAAATGTCTTTATTTTTGGGAACCTCCTTAATTTCTACTTCAGACTTTTTTTCTTCATAAGAAACAGTCATATACTATCGAGTGGCCTTTTTCTTCTTCTTAGATGGCTCTACCGGTATCTCACTAGCAGGCTCAGCTGAAGATTCTTCCGGTTGTTTGGACATTTCTGCTGTAACTAGGACCACATTGGGTGTGGCCTAAGCTTCTTTATGGGCTTCCCTTTCCTCTTTTCTCTACTTCTTCATTTCTTCCTTCCTCTGCTATTCCAAAATTTTGACTTTTTTCTCAACCTTGGCCCTATGATGATCTTCAATTATCAATATTTTTGTTGCTACCTTGGTCATCTTCTTTCAAATTGCCGGAGCTACCTGTTCCTTATGAACTTTCAAACCTTTCTCTTGGGCAGTGCCAAACTTTTCTTCCTTCTCATCTACCAGTGCCTGCAATAGATGTTGTGCATAGGCATCCAGTGTGGCCTCATCTACCACATATCCCATTGGCATTATCCAAATTATTGTAGGTTGTACATCCTCCATCATACATTCATCTTTATTTACCATAAAACAAATTGTATCCTTATACTTCTCTATTATAGATTTGGGGATCTGAGACCTATTCTTCATTTCCTCCTCAAATGTCTTGAAAAATTCCCATAAATTTGCTTTACTTGATTTTTCCCCTTGCTTATCCAAAAATTGTGCAATTTGTGTTGCTACCGGGCGGTCATAAGCCTACTGAATCTTGCCAAAACCAGGAACAATACCCAAAAAGTAAAATACCAAACAAATAATGAAGGAGCCATACCAGAAGGTATTCTTCTTGTCTTGCTTGATCTTCTGTAGGTTAGTCATGAGTTCTTTCAATATTACACTGCATAGATCATAATGGGCATCCTCCTTAACCATTTGGTGAGCAACCAAAATGTTGTTGCCGGATACAGAATTTAGTCGGTTTGACTGATAAACCTTATATCTGATAATCATGTCTGCAAACTTCACATCTATATCTCTGACATTATCTACTCTTAAAGAATGTCCATCAAAATTTGCGTCAGTAAGTTTATTGAGCTTTGTGTTAGATAGCTTGTACCTTGTACCGAGAACTCCTCTGATATTTTGCAAACAAGTAACATTTTTTATGACTTCCTCTGTAATCTTGTACGGTCGGTCCATCCAGATGAACTCTCCATGAATGTGGGTCAAAACATATCGCACCCATTTTGCCTCATCAAAAGTTAGAAAATCCATGAGCTGTGTAAAACCCTTCCTCTATAGGTGTGCAAATTTTGGTTTGAGCTGGTTGTCAGTAATTAGGTGTTGAGTAAAAAATGTAGGACAACTCATATCCTCCAAGTTCTTTGATGTCATAATGGATATAAGCCCTAATATCCTTAGTATGAAGAACTCCATGATAGACTTTCGAAAATGCACCCAATGGTTCATCCAAAAGAGATTTGTATGGATGCTTCTTGAAAATAGGACAAAGGTGGTTCTTAATCTCAACCACCAAAGGAGTATTGATGTTGGATGAAGATGAAGCCATTATAACCAAACACGGAAACTAGGGTTTCTACAACACGAAAATACCTTGAAAAGTTGTCGGGAGATCAAATTGCCTTGAAGGAAGTGCTCTCTCAAATCGCCTTTGAACTCTAAAATGCTCTAGAAATTCGATCATCTGAATGCTCGATTGCTATGTGAATAAAATAACTTTACCTTTCCTTTTTATTTTCATTAACCCTAATTTTTCATTGTCGGTTAGGCTTGACCGGTTCACATAGTCTGCGAGTAGGCTCCAGTAAACCAATGAAATCTCCTGAGTATCCATCCACAATCAGAAATATTTCACTACAGACCTAATCTGGGGTATTTACATGATCTTCAATCATTTTTCTACCTTTAAGGCTGAGTGCCTTAGTTATCAGTTGTATCTGCTACCGGTGTAAGACCTAATGACTCTATCGATTGTTCTGCCTATGGTCTATCATATCTTCTTACCCATCTTTTCTCATGCTACTTTCTGATGTCTTCCACTTTTTCTTTTCTCTTCTCATCTGCATTTCCATTACTTGTTGATGGGTTCTTACTTCTGCAATATTTAGAAATATGCTCAATCTTGTTGCATGCATAACAGACAATATTGTTCTTCTGAATTGCCTTGTTAACCCCTTGATTTCCTTGATTCCCTTTTGATCTACATTGGTTAGCCATATGTCCAAATCTACTACATGCATGACATCTTACACTTCCAAGACTGGTAAATGATGCATTATTGTATTATTTTTATTTCTTCATTGACTAGCCATATGAAAATATTTATTGCAAATAAAGCATGTACCATTCAATTTGTGAGCATTAGATTGTCTTACTGGTGATTTCTAGTTTCAGTTGTCATGTTTGTACTTTTGTCCAGATGATTGATCTTGTTGTGCAGTATCGGAGCTTTCTCCCTTTTCTTAACCAAGACCTCTTTTGTCATTAGCATCTCTCTGATTCTTCAGCATTTCATCAAGTTTAGCAGAGCTATCCTTGAACTTGTCCTTGTACTCATTTTCAATAACCAAGTCATCTCTCATGATTATAATCTATCTCTCAAGCTCCTTTCCATTTGTTCTGGGACTGGGTCAGCTCAAGTTTCAACATATCATTATCATGAGTCAACCTATTGCATTCCCTAGATCTATCATTCAACGCTTAAGCTAGGTTTTCTTCATTTTTCTTTCTGTCCTCAACTCCTTGCACATTCTCATGGTTAGAGCTTGCATCTCATTCTTCAAGATATTGTTCTCCTGAGTAAGTTTCTGACAATGATCCTTCATAGCATCTAAGTTTCTAACAATGATCCTTCATAGCATCTTCCTCATCACTATTTTGATTTCGTAATTGATCACAAAGTTCCTTCCTCTTAGCCTTCACAACTAAAAGCTTTCCCTACAATGAAATGATGTGTTCTCTGGTTTTCTTCAGTTCATTTTTTAGACTGTTCTCCATCTTTTCATTATCAAGATTCTCAAGAGCTAGTCAAAGTTGTTGCTACAGATTGGTTTCCATTGATTCCAAATTATGGATCTTCCTCAAGTGGTTAAACTTCTTCCAAGGAACCAAGCTCTGATACCAATTTTTGGAATTGAAGAACACTAAGAGTGGGGGGTGAATTGGTGTTTTACTAGTAATGATAGTTTTGAACTTATTTTTGTAGACATATAAAATGACCACTTTCGTAGGTGAATATTTAATATTCATTTTATTCTCATTCCTCTATTTAATTAAATCATTCACATTCATCTATTTGATTAAACAAGTTATTCAATTTATTTAATTAAATTCACTTAAGCCTTCCATATTCTTTAATTGAATAAATCATTTTATTCAATTAATTCCCCTTTCTCCCCTTTTAATAAATTTACATTTAATTAAATTATCCACTTCAAATAAATAAATCTAATGTATATTAATCCCCCACTTGCATCTATTTGTTTTGAAATAAAGCAATTTATTTTAATTAAAATTACCTCTCATCCACTTGCATTTTCCTACATCTCCCACTTGCCTCTCTAACCCCCCTTCTAGATTATTCTAACCCCTTCTATATTCTTCTAACCCCTTCTAAATTTGCCTAACTCATCCCCTAAATATTGTCACATCCCTAAACAAAGGGAAGTCACTTCTCAAACCCTCAAAGTCTTTGAAAACCATTAAAGGCTTTATGTCTTCAACAAGTTAACCTTGAAAGTCTTCCAAACCATTAATGGTTAACTCAACCCTCTTGCATGATTAGAGACTTTCTCTTTAAACTCAACCCTCATATAACCCAAAGGTTTGATCAAGCATTCATTCCTTTGACCATGGTTATTCCTTTAACCTTTGCACAAAAAATTATCCTTTGGGTAAAAGCTTTATCCAATGGATAACCTTAACCTAACCTTAACCCTTACCTCCTAAGGTAACCATGAGGTCTTCTCAAGCATTTAATGCTTCTTACATCCCCTCTCAAGCAATCTTATGTTGACAATTGTCACCATTTCATTGGTGAGAATTGTAAACATGGATTGATAACTTTCAATCCTGACCCTTGATAAGATTATCCAATCTTGACCCTTCATTGCCCTATTTTCCCTATAAATAGAGCCCTCCTTCCTTCATTTTGATATCCAAGTTTCATGCATCTAATCTATACACATTTTTATCAAGCATTTAATCTCTCTTTGAAATGGAAATAGTCTAATAAGCATGTCAAAAGCATTTCTATTAGCATAATAATCATATTAAGCTAGTATATCATGTTAGGATAGTGTTTTTGCTAATCTTTTCATCTTATCATCATATGCATGCTAGTTTAATTCATATTTGTTAATATCATGCACATTTAGGATTGCATTCATATTAAATTGATCAAACATCCCTCATTCTCATGATTGTCATCCCTGAGTCACTTTTCTTAGTTATCTGAGAGCAAAGGAATTGGCTTGAGGGATCTTGTGAGATAGAGAACAATGAAACATCCCTTGGGAAGTTGAGTTATTCCATATAGTTTCATAACTTGCACCAAGAGTCCCATTGGTGTGTGGACAAGTCCTGAATTCATAATTTTCATTTCATAACACCACTTTTCCCGCACACATTTCTGACACCCACAGTGGGGCATAACCCCATTTATCAAATCATTTTTGATGCAGGACTAACTTTGCAAGTACGCGGAAAACTTGAATCAGCGCGTGGATACCATTCTCTAGCACATCCGGACTTTCCTTTGGTGCATCTTGTTGACTGTTTAGCACGTGAATACCATACCTTAGCGCTTTCAGACTTAACTTTAGCGCATAGAATTTCTGCTATTTCCTATAGGTCTCAGTGCTTTAAAACATCAGCACAGTGCATACATGCAATAGTATAGCACATTCGGATTATCAGTTAGTGCATCGGTACCATTATTTAGTGCATCTGGTCTACAGATTGGCGCATAACAAACACAGAGAGAAAAACCAAATTGTAACAGAGACAGAAAAATAGACTTGTGGAAGTCCACCTTGAAATTTTGTTTCTAACTGGTTTTTATGTTGCAGGTAACTAGTGTTTGTGTGCAAGATCGGGAGATTTCTCTTTTACTAAGTTTAGGCTTGTGATTAGATTTTTTATTAGTAACTTGTTTAAAGTTAGTTATTTAAAGTTTTCATCATTTCCTCTTTAGTAAAATTGAACTCATTTTCTTTTGGAGTAATTAAAAAGAACAACAAACAAAACCTTACCTTGCTTTCATCTATCAAATCACACATGGGGCAACTAGGAAAACTGTGGAGTTCACACCTAATTCAGTTATCATTAGAGACTTGGAGAGTGGAGTCATCATTCTGACTAGGGTGGTTGTGTTGGCAATATTGCATTATAACAGACAATGAAAGATTGTTGGCATTTCTTAAGGATATTAAGAAGGTTGTTGATGATTATGGATATAACTGATTAAAGATGTTTTACTGTCTTGATATTATTATTTTGTCATTGATGTCAAGAAATTGATTTTCTAATTCAGTATGATGTTGCCATATCTTGAGAAGTATGATATGAAGATTATAAAGATGTCAGTAAAAGACACAGGAAAGAATATGATGAATAAGGTATTCAATGGGCAACTACTACTGAGTCAGACAATGATGAGATCATGATGTTTTAGATTGTTTTAACATCATACATATGTTGTAAATTGTAAAGGTTAAAACTATACTATGTTATCAAGCAAGGAACCTATTCGGTAAAACCCTAAGGTTATCGTTGTCGGTTAATGAAGGCGGAATGTCTATCGAGTGGAGTTTAGTATTCACCGAGTTGTTACTGAGTTGTAACCGAGCTATAACAGAATGCATTAAATGTTTAAATGAGGTATTTAATGAAGGAAGCTGATGAGCTGGAGCAGATTAAATGATTGGTAAGTCGTGGAAGAAGTTTGTTAACAAATCTAAGGAAAAGGAAAGTCGGCATGAAGATCTACAACTCAGATTGAACCGCAATACCCTGGCACAAGTTCCAAGACTATTATACAAGTTCCAAGGTGGGGTAAAATGTTTTCAGATTGAAAGATGCATTGAACCTAGACAAGATTGAAGATCTGATGGCTATCATTGATCATGGGAAATGTGATCAAGGAGATTAAGTGGTTACCTAATTGTTTATAAATAGGAAACTGTTGATAAACAATGTATGCGGGCAAGTGTATGCATAGGGATGCTACATAGTGATTACCGAGCACAGAAGCTTGAAGACCTGCAGATAGACAAGATTAGTTCTATGTCTAGATTGTATTGAACAAATAGGAATCTTCTTTAGCATTTTAGATGTGAAGTTGCAGATAGATTTTTATTACTGTTATTTTGTGAAAGTGACAGAAAATCTCTTAATTGAGTGGACTTAACAGTCTTATATGTAAACCCTCTAGCAAGGTGACATTCTGATTGAATGTTTGAAATCCTTTAACAAGGTCACTTCTAACAAAGTGAAGATCCTAACAGATCTGAGGGAAATCCCTTAACCGGGTCACATCTAGCAATGTGTTTGTAATCTTTAACAAGATTTTCTTTTAACCGAGCATACTCTAGAAGAGTATATTTCTTAGTGGGTCCAAAATCCCACAGTGGTTTTCCCCTATTTGGGTTTCCATGTTAAATCTGGTGTTATGAGGTTTATATTGTTCATATGCTTTTGAGTTTGCATGTTTAACAGTTTTGGTTATATTACTGATATATATGTTACCGAGGTTGAATCTGATGTTTTTATGGATGATTAAGTTTGTATGATTCACCCCCCCCCCTCTCATCTTGTTGGCTATTGGATCTGTAGTTATATTAAGTATCAGAACTATCAGGTTGATCATGCATCTCGGTTGCACTCTTTTTCACATTTTGGTCCTATTGATGAGGTTGATTCTTCCTGTGTTGATGACTGAGATTTTGAGGAGAACATTGGGCACTTGAACTTGGGGATTCTCACATGTGACCCCATTCTTGAGACTTGTATTTCATCTCCTTCTCTTGATATCACACCACCGATTGCACCTGATGATGCAGCTAGTGCGATAATTTTGCCTTCTTGTGGTTCAGTGCAGCAGGATATTCCATGTCTTCCAGCTTCAATTGATTGGGATTCCTACTTTACAGACATTGTAGGTTTGTTTATGGAGTCCTACATTGCAAATTTTGGAGACATCATTGATGACATTCATCTTCTCTTTGATTAAGATGATCCTTCTTCGATTATTGTGAGGGATCACTCTTACCCGATTGTGCATTCTCTACATGGTCAATCTTTAGAGGTTGACATGATTGTGGATACTTTTGTTCAGCAGTTGGAGGAGATCTCTTTATTTTTTGAGGAGACATGTGAGTCTTTGGATATTGTTCTACATTTTTCTCCACTAGATCTTGGAGTGCCTTTTTCAGCAGTGTGGCATAGTTTACCACCTTTGGAGGGGGTAACTTTCAACATTGACATGGGGACACTTGAGGAGTTTTCAGGGATTCCTTTCATCATGAGTATTTTTCCTACATATTCCCTTCATGGTTGGGGAGACTTCATGGATACACCTTTGGTTTTGTTTCTTCCTAAGGGGAGGAACGTGGTTCGATGTTCGTGGAGTAGTTTCTTCATTCATCATCGTGCTTCTATCATTGGTATAGATTCCACATTGAGGGGGGCATTCTTAGTCTCTCTTCTTCTTCTCTCATATGGGGGAGACTTTTTCCTCACATGGGGTTTTGTCCTTAACATACTTCTATGAGAGTTCTTTGTATCTAGTTTTCCTCTCTCTTTTGGGGGAGGGTTTTTTCCCATTAAGTTTTTCTCTCTATCCCCACTTTGTGAGAGATTTCATTGCATTGGTTTGCATTCATTTGCATTTGTACATAGGTACCTAACATGGCCTCATAGCCGACACCCATCTTGCATTGCTTAGTTGCATTGTAGACTCAAGTGCATTCCCCTAAGTTGCACTTAAGGGAGGGTGTTGGTGTAAATAATTATTCATCTTGGATATTATTACACCTTACTTAAGTTTACTTAGGAAATGCATTTCATAGTAGTTTGGGTATGAGACACTTGGGTGTTTGTGCCATATTGGGATAGTGTGTATAGGATAATTTCCACCTTTATGGTGTTGATCTTATCTTGTTGTTACATTCCACCTCATGTGGAATATTTTATTGTTTCTCCTACCTACCCACACCTATTTCCTACCTACCCTTGTTTCTTATTGAGCCACATGTCATGTTTGTGTGCTCACATATCCCTAGCCTTCCCTATATAAGCAGGCTCATCTACATTGTTTGTAAGGACAATCATTGAACATCTTGTAATGATCCAGTTGATCATATTTTGCATCTTGATAGAATATAGTTTATTCCTATCATCTATTTTGTCTCTCTTATTTGTGCTTTTCATTGCCTCTAGATCTTGGAAAAATCTCACAACCTTCTTCATGAGGAAGAGAAGACTTCTGCTACTTGGAGGTAAGATCTCTGAGGTAGAAAAGGATACTCACCTACGAGCTCAAGAAGCTGTCAAGATGCAAAAGGTAACCGAAGAAAATCGGCAGGCTCCAGCTAACCTATTAAAACCTATACCAGATGAAACCTTTGATGACAGGGGGGGGGAGATTAATTGAGCATCATGTTCCTATTGATGTAGATGCATTAGATGATGCACCAGTTGATACTGCACCTAAAATTCCTACAGAGAAAGAGAAGGAGAAAGAAGAAGAAGAAGCTAAGAAGAAAGCAGAGCAAGAAAAGAAGGCAGAAGAAGAGAAAAAGAGGGAAGAAGAGAGGAAGAAAGAGGAAGCACAGAAGAGAGAAGAAGAAGAGAAAAAGGAGGAAGAAAAGAAGAAAGCAGAAGAAGAGAAGAAGAAAGAAGAAGAGGAGAAAAGAGTAGAAGAGAAGGAGAAAGCAAAAACAGAGAGATTGGAGAATGAGAGAGAAGAGAAGGAAAGAACAGAGAAGGAGAAAATGGAAAAAAGAGAGCTGACAATGAAAAGGAAAATCAAGAAAAGAGGAAACAAGATGAGAACAAGGTAGCTGAGGGAGGACAGACTCCTAAGGCAACCAAAGATCCCATCGGTCACACCAATCTAACTCTTGCATGTCTTACTCAATCGGTTGATGAGAATGAGCTACTAAGAAGCATTTAATTGGCTCAAGACAAATTAGAAGTTCTGAGGAAAAAGAAAGAACAAGATGTCATCCAATTTGTTGTTGACACTCTTTCCAATCTAGTCCCCAGTACTAATCTCCCCAGTATCGATTCCTCGCTGGCCAAGCTAAAACTACTATGCATTGTAGTAGATGATGAGGTCCAATCACTGGAAGCTACAACCCAGGCCACTGCAAGGAAAAACCATGAAAAAGAACTGAATGTTGCACTAGTACAGAAAATTGCTGAGGACAGGACCAAACTGATCCACCAAAAGGCTGATATCAGTCTGGCAATGGCTAAAGGAAGTATGTTTTTAAGAAAAATATGCTAGCCCAATTTATTTTGTGATGATGTTCTAAAGGTTAAAGGTCAACTCCAATCAGAACTAAAGCAGTATGTGGAGACCTTTAAGGTACCATGTGATTCTTTCACCGTATATGGATAGACCATCCAGATATATCGGCAACAGATCACACAGATAGAAGTGAAGATCAGAAAGTGGACCCAACATCTACAGGAGCTACAACTACTCCTACTACCCAAGTTGGAGGTTCTTCAGAAGTGCTTTCTGAACTTGGAAGTTATTTCTATTACACAGGAGATGAGCACAATCGATGCCATGGAGGAACTAGCTTTCCAGATGAAGACCAAGAGTGAAATTGCTGCCTCACTCTTAGAGTCCTGGTCTTCAGATATGAAAGACTTTCATAACAACTTTAAATCATTTTTGAAAAGTTTCACTCTTTATTATCTTCAACATATACTCTGGTTTTCATGTTTTGTAATTTAACTTTATTTACCTTTTGTAACAAAAAGGGAGAGTGGTATTTGAAATTTGATAGAATTGTCATTATGGAAAAGGGGGAGTGGTAATTGAAAATTTAATGCAAATAGAAGTTGCTCATGTTAGTATTTTTAGCAAAGGGAGTAGTGTATATGCATAGGGGGAGTAATTTTGATTATGACATGCTACTTGTTTTGTAAGCACTTAGTTGCCAAAATTTTCCTAAGTGTTGCCATCAATGCCAAAGGGGGAGATTGTTATCATTTTGATGATGTTTGTACTGAAGTTATGATTGTCATTGATGGATACACACTTATCTCTTGTATTCTCAACCGGTATCATATGATGTATCATCCAATCGGTACTATGTATAGTCTTTGTTTGTTGAAGACTATTGGTGTTTCCAAAAGGTGCTTACCGGTCAAAGAATGGTCGAGGACCTCAAAAGACATTCATCTGATAAAGATCAAGCTGGTCCATGATGATCCGACGGATATCGCTATACCATTATGTGAAAGTGCTCAACTATTAATTGCCACAACTTGGCGACAAACCAACCAGTACAAGGACCCTGAGAGGCAACCAAGAGATCAGAACCATGTTCCTGCTTTCCAGTCTTTATTTGTAAATCGATAATCGGTATTTTGCTAAAAGACAAACTTGTAAAAATACGATAAGATCTTCCATCGATATTATGGCAGTCACTCTGTATCGTGTCTCAAACTTGTCTAGACACATTGTATTTAGTGTTTTTGTTGTCCAAATCTCATTGGACCGACATGAAATCAGATTCCTATATAAGGAAATCATGTCTAGGGTTTTTAGGAGTGTGTATGTATGTGTGTCGGTGTATGCAAAGAAAAGAGATCAGATTCTGAAGAGAGAAGATTAGATTCTATGCGAAAAGAAGATCTCATGATAGAAGCTCGAAGGAATGAAGGACAAAAGACTGAAGTGATGTTGTGATGCGTCAGCTAAAAGCTATCAAGGATCTAACCAAGCATTGTGTGCTACTCTGTAGATCATCAACTTGTTGATTACTAATCTCTTCAACAAGATTTGAAATCCTTAACCAGATAGGCTTTGTAAAGTCTATTTCAAATCCTTAATAGGATTTATCTCCTAACAGAGATCTAGATTCCTAACAGGATCTGTTCTGATGAAGAACATTGTAAGGCTTTAACTAGTCTGACCTTAACTGGTTTGGTTACTATTCTGCAGATAGTGATCTTGTGATTTACTAGTCACCATGGTTTTTCCCAGTTGGGTTTCCACGTCAAAATATCATGTGTTATGGTGATTGTGTTACTATGGGTGAATGCTTTATTTTCTATTTGGTTCATTTATGTTTTAATTGGTTTACTATTAAGAAGGATACACTGATCTACAGTTAATTCGCTTAAGTGTTTTTCAAGGTTTTTGGGCATACTAAGTCACCCCCCCCCTCTTAGTATTCATCATATGCATGCAAACTAGGAACTAAACCTATTTCATAATGATCACATTAAAAGGAGATTAAACTCAATAGGCTCAACCTCAAACTTATTCAGAAATGATTGAGAAAAAGGTGAATTTATATAAATTGATTGAGTTGAAAGTGAGCTATAAAAACATGTAAATTGAAGGCAAGATCTATGGCTAAGCATTAGAAATTGGCAAGAATCAACATGTACAAATAGTCTCAAACCAGACATGTAGGCACAATTATAGAATTGGAAATAAGAAGTAGGGAGGAGTTTGTGTATAAAATATAGACTCAAATATGTTGGACTATGCTGCTTGGGGTGATCTTGTCCTCAAGGTGTTAGATACAGACAATAGATATACTTTTGGGATAGGTATGTTGAAAATTTTTAGTATTTCCCTAAATTTTCATCATAAAAGTGTCAGATAATGGTTCTTGGACTGACCTTGTCTTAAAATTTACGCCTCTACAAAATTTGAACATGTGTGTCTTTATCTACTTTTCTTGAATTTGTATATCTTATTTTTAGTTCCTACCATGTACACATACATAGGCAGAAAATGGAGTTGTTGATAGGGATTTTCCTACGTAAAAAACCATACTAGGAATTAATCCTATAACTAAATTGAAATTTAAATGATGGTTGATGATTCAATAATTTTTTAATGTGATCACAATTATTGATTCAGTAAATGACATGACATGATAAGACATAAATAAATCGATCAATAAACTCGTGATTGCATAAAAATTATTGTAACATGCTACACCATAATGTCCACATCTGAAGAACGCTTGAAAAATATGGTACGATGAAAGATTATCTTAATGCTTCATGGATATAAAATAATTATAATGAATGTGGATGGATGGATAATGTAAATGATTAAGGTATCAACATTGGGAACAAACTAGTGAGAAAAGGCAATAATATATTCAAAATTGGGCCCAATTTTGAGGGACAAGACATGCCAAATACCCTTTTCTAGGACAAGAATACCCCCAAAACCCTTGTCCATCCAAAGCATGGTGAATAACATATGAATAAGGTGAACTTAGTCTAAAACTAGATGTTGAGATTACAAATACTAGAAATAGTTTTGGATAAGACCTAGGAGAAAATGCACTAAGGCAAGGACACAAAAAGTAGTGTGAAATTGTACAGGTTTACAATTTATCATGCTACATTCAACCCACTCTTTAGTAGGAGTATCATAAAAAAGGAAAAATAAATAGAATCACAACAAAGGAAAAGAAAGAGATGCATACATGATGAAATGAGAGCAAGACAAGAAATACATAAGACATCACCATATTTGAGGGAACAAGGCCACAAGCTTAGGGTCTTATCTAACACAATCAGATAGAAGGACACAAAAAAGAAAAAAAAATATAAAAGAAAAAATGACAAACAAAGATTATAGACACAAAAGGGTTTATTACTAAAAAAGGCTCCAAGTCAACTTGTTGAAGAGACCGTGACGATCAAAATGTCTCAATTGCTAATATCATTTTGTGAATGTATTTGCAATAGCACAAGTGACACATGGGAAGACCAAGAGCATACATCAAGTGATGAGATAAGAAACCATGACTCAATGACTAGAAAGGTGTGATATACTATGGGCTCATGGGAGCCACTAAGTTGTGTTATATTAGGTGATGTATGAGAGAGAGAGAGAGAGGGAAGGATCATGAATTCCATGAGCTAGCAAGCTATATTATTCTAAGTGATCCATGAGAGCATATATTTCATGGGACAAAAAGTTGTGATACGTTCTATGAACCATGTGAAAGAGAAAGTATGATTATGCAAGTTGTGTTATGCTTGTCAACTCATCCTAAAAAGGGAAATTGTTATGCAAAGCTCTCTTATTACAGCACAATTGCTTCATGAAAATTGAAATGGGTTTTAATTAGAAAAAAAAAATTATTACAAGAAAAATGATTGGTGCAAAGAAGGTGTTGTTGGAACACCAGAAGAAGCATAACCAAACAAAGTATTGTTTATAAGAAAACCCACAAAAATTGAATTGCAAATTAAAAAAGGATAACCAAACAAAACCCACTTTTTGTGAGGAAATCCTACAACATGGAATAAGGATAACCAATAAATCACATTATTCATGTTGGAAATCCTACAATATTGAACTGTAAATAAAAAATAATAAGGCTACATAGATGTGCTCCCTTAAGATGTCAACGTAGTCCTGTGTTGATGTCTTAAAGAAAAGAACAAGGATAAACACCTTTTATCACCACATAGATATTCTTTAAGCAACAATTTACATCACTCCAAGATAAAGAGGCCTAACTCTTTCAAGAGAAGAGATAGTTGTAAAATAGATTTTGAAAAAAAAAATAAAGGGATCCTTTTGAGGGATGCATAATGAAAGGTGGGAGGAAGAGAGATTTGTTGAAATAAATCTACCTCCAATAGGAGATCTTTTTTCCAAATAACATCTTTGACAAAGGGAAAAGAATGGAAAGAAAGGATGCACCTTCAAGACCTAGGAGGGATCATTTATGAAAATACTTTCAAGCAAGGAAGAGCTCCTAAATAAAGGATAGAAACATCCATACAAAATTAAAATCTTTATAAAGGATAAAAATTATATTCCAGAAATGTAATTCGTATAAAAGATGCTACTCAATGTAGGAAAAGTGAATCCTTGAAAAGAGAAAAGAGAAACCGTGTACTTGCCCTCCAAGTATGTAGGGAAGAATAACAAAGGCTATTATGTTTCTATTCAAGTATGACAAAACATGCTACTCAATGTAGGAAAAGTGAATCCTTGAAAAGAGAAAATAGAAACATTGTACTTTCCCTCCAAGCATAGAGGGAAGAATAACAAAGGCTATTATGTTGATATCCAAGTATGACAAAACATGAAATTGTACCACTTTATCTCCCAACTTTTCTCTCTCAATGTTTCACAACATACAAGTTTCTCACATTTATCTAAATTTTTCTCATGATCAAATTCAATGCCAAAGTGATTGGGAAATGTGTAGGATTTGGGACTTGTTTCGAGTTTGTCATTTTTTACATGTTATTTTAATCGAATTTTGTTCCCTAGATTTTTTTTCTAATTCTTTTGGCCATTAAATATTTTGTCTCATCCTTTTCAAATTTGTTTCTTTATTTTTGTTTACAATAAAAGAAAAAAAAAATTTATTGAAAATATATAACAAAAAAGCCATTTAAACTTAATGAAAAAATAAGCTTTTAGCATATATATAATCCTTCTTGCTTCCTATGATGTGAAGGTTTAACAAAACAGTAAGAATTGTATTTTCCAATTAATTTATTGAAAATTATTAAAATTAATAGCTATACAATTCATTAAAAAAATTATTGTGAAGATAATAAGCAAAATGGTATTTATGTTTGATACTTAAATAATTATAAGTTAAAAATTCTATGACTAAATTCTTGTGTTATAATTTTTGCTCAAATTTTATAATAGTTATACAATTCATTAAAAAAACTATTGTGAAGATAATAAGCAAAATGGTATTTATGTTTGATACTTAAATAATTATAAGTTAAAAATTCTATGACTAAATTCTTGTCTTAGAGTTTTTGTTCAAATTTTATGTGTCCTTATGTATCTATATAGTTTATATGAAATGATTACAATGAATAACATGACAGAATAAGTAACAGATACTCTAAAATATAGAGAAACTTGAATTCAAATTGATGAATGTTAAAAATTGAAAATTTAAAACTCATGTGTAAAAAGTGATTATATTACTAAGATATTAAGATGTTATATTATCTTTCAGACAGTTTATATATCTTCTGTGGATATATATATTAAATATATCCAACTCAACCCTTTACTGATAAAAAGAAAAATAAAAAAATCCTACGAATATTAATAGACAAGAACAAAAGTATACTAATAAAAAAAAAAAAATTAATTTTTGAAGGAATCGAGCACTACACCATTGCGAACTGGAGAACAACCTTCACATTATTTATGAACTATGTAAAAAACTATTTATCTACTATGTCTATAAATTGTAAATTGTTGTTAACACGCAGTATATTCACAACAGTTAAAACCTCCACCTGGAGCCTTATCACAATGATTATGCTTAAACATATTATCACAATCATCACAGTTGTCCAGATTTCTCACCGGTTTGCTTTTTGACTCACTCTGCAACTTACTTAGAATAAATTCTAAGGGAGATGATTCTTATCTGCACTCAATCTCTCTTTTCTCTTCTTCTTCTCCTCAAGCATGTTTATCTATTGTTTCGAGCTCATGTATATATAATCATGGATTCCCGCCAAGAATGCTTTCAAACATTATCATGTTAGGTTTTCCTTTTCCAAATCAATCTGAATCCCCTTTGATTCAATCTTCTTTTCACGGATATGATCTTTATGACAATCAATCACCACCCAAACTTGGCATTCCAATGTGTGTTTTCTAAATATGGAGATCTGCACCATGCTTTTCTACTTTTCTCTGTCACTCGCTATTAATGGTTTTGTTGTTTCCTTCATAAATGGTTTTGTTGTTTCCTTCATGTAATAGTTATAGAGATCAAATATTCTTGCAAGATCAGTGCGATTGCTTTCCGAGCTTGCCTTCCTCAAGCCGCAATCTTCTGGCATCCTCCGTGACTTGTGGGTTCCTCATAAAAGCTGACCTGCTTGCAGATTTGTTACATTGATGCACACTCCACTGACCTATGCAATACCTCCACCTGATATCTAGTTGTCATGCTTGTTGACATCCACCTTTGCTTGGCTTCCTATGTCGGTTTGACATACTTTGTCGACCAAGGTTGACTACCAGTTTAGTCTATCTTACCAGTATGACCATCAAACATCCTTTCTGTTGGTATTTTGGATATGTTGATATGGTTTTGTCATTGATGTCAACACTTATCAACACTAGTCAACCTATTAGCACTTGCAGAATTGGTTATGTTCATCGGCAAGCAAGTGACTTTTGCACAGTCATCGGTAAGATGCCTGGGTGTTGATGCAGTTGTTGGTGAGAGCAGGATGAGCAGTATCAAAAGAGCGAGCATAGCAACAACAATTCCTCTCTCATTTTTCATCCCTCTTTAAATTTCTCACTCAAGATGATTTTGATAAACTAAACTTGTAATGCATTCATTTCAGAGTTCGCAGTGTTGGTTTATATAGGGAACGATGCCATATTAATAAGGAAATATTTCTTCTTTTCTTATACACTTATTTTCATGGATTTTGTTTGCTTTTACTATTTCTTGTTTGAATGGCGTGTTTGACTAAATTACTGCAACTCGAAACAAAAATAGAATTGCTTTTCTTTTTTCCATTTTATTAGATTTTTAATCAAAAGCGATACCTCAGTATTAGAAGTAGTCATCTTTAAGAAAAATTAGAAAGTTCATAATCGGCAATTTCTAAAGTGATTTTATTATCAATGAGAGTCGTGAATTTATCCCCCATCTAGGCTAGTGAAATAATTTCATGCAAATAAAAAAAAAAAAATTAAAAAAAAATGATAACTTAGTAATGTACTAAAAAAAATCTTAAATTTATTTGTAAATTTATAAATTCACACCCAAAAATCTTGTTTATTATAAAAATAGAAACTATTTTAGATTTTTTTATTACAATATTTTAAAAAATTAGAAATCATCTTATCATTTCAATTGTTAGAAGTTTCTATATTGATATTTAAGACAAGCTTATTAAAAATATTTTACAAAAATAAATTGACAAAGTTTATAAATTTATATAAGAAAATACTAAAAATTTATATAAAAATAATATAAAATTAGAAATAATTATATCTTAATCCTACAATTTTAAAATATTCAAAACAAATTCATATATTTATAATAAACGTTGTAAAATAATATATCAATATATATTACCTATTATAATTTTTTACGACTTATTAATAATTTTAAGTGTCATATAAACAGTTTTTTGAAGATAATTCCAGGCTTGATCCCCATCATAGGGATAGACTAGTATTTGCACTTTTATGTGTTTGGAAGTTTATCTCAGCTGTTTATAAAATGTGGTCTCACTGGTTCATAGCTCCATTCAAAAGAAAATACTACTTCGACTATGATTGATTAAAAAAATTATAAATTCAATCAACTCTAATAACTTTTAATTATTAGTTATAATTTCGTAAAAAGACATAATAATTAAAAATAAATTTCAAACTTAAGTGTGCCTGGTAATGGGAAATATAGGGTTAATCCTAGGAGGTATAGGGAAGATGTGGAGTGGATCAAACCGGAACAAGGTTGGGTGAAGGTAACTTTTATGGTGCCTTGAAGGGGAATCCTAGACCTTCGGGGGGGGTGTGTGTATTGCTAAGGAATTTGATGGAAACATCCTTTCCATAGATTCACATAAATTAGATAATAGAACAAACAATGTAGTAGAGGTGCAAGCAGTAGCATTGGCAATTGATTTATCAAAAGGATCAAAGTTGATCAATTCCATCAAGAAGGGGATTCTCAAATAGTAATAAATGAAATTGCAAATGGGGTCCCCTTGATTGGAAAATTGACAAGTGGGTCAAAATTATTCAAAGAAAATTAGAAGGTTTCAAATCTTTCACTCTTTTGCATGTGTACATAGAAGGCAATGTTTTGGCCAACTTGTTGTCCAAGTTGGCGATTGAGTTGGTAGGGTGAGCTTGATACCATTTATTTGACATTGGTTTTGGTGATCTGTGGCATCAGTACGGGTCATTTCATTTATTTTTGATAGCCTTAACATAGGGAAGGATGAGATTTTTTGAGGTGGCAGACTGTGGGAGCTTAGACATTTATTACCCACATGCTTTGAGGTTTTAGGTTTGATATTGTGTTTATTTCTTATTTGTGTGTGTTTTTGTTTGCTTGGATTTGGTCTGGAAACTTCCTGGAGAAGCGGTGTGTGGGTAATCTATTTCCATGGAGGCCAACTTTAGCATGAAAGTGAGTAAGCAACAAATGTCTTTTTGGGAGAAAATCACAAATGACCATTTGAAGAATGTATTTACTACTGATGACCACTTCTTTCTCATCCAGGTCAAGCAAGTTTTGGGATATGAATTTTTGCTGGAAAACATGAAGTATAGCGTAAATATAGACATTTTGTCCATGTTTTGTGCATGGGGCTTGGAGTGCAGTATTGTCCAAGAGGTGAAGAGAATAATGGAGCTTTGTGTGAAACCAGAATGGAGGGTGGGATTGGATGCCCTACTTGTATTGGCAGAGCCAGGATGAGGGTTTGTCACGACTCTCAGTGATTGGGTGGTGGTTCCTGGTTACCCTCCCAATGTCCATCCTTTCTTTCTATGGAGGGTAGAAATACTCGCAGGTGCATTATCATGGAGAGGTGGTAGACTATCAGAAATTATATGATTGATTGGGAGAAAGTGTTGGCATCTGGACTATCAAGGGAGATGATGGACCGGTCTCAACTCAAGTATAAGTTGGCGGATTATTGGAGGGGTGGTCATCCATAGGGTAGAGGTAGGGGTTGAGGTGTGCATGGCCAAGGTGTTGGGGCGTGCATCAGACGCGGAGTTCCTACAAACAAAGTAATGCAAAGGTACTACCTATTGATGGGGATGGTGAACGAGCATGAAGTTTTTTCAGTTGTTTGTTTTGTAAAAACTTTGTTCCTTTCTGAATAGTTTTGTTGTGGGTTTGTGGTAGCCCGGGAGATTTTTTTTGTAATGTCTGCACGTTGGTAGGTAAGTATGGTAGGGTTTGAACTGGTTTTTGATACTACCAATGATGTCATCTTTTGTATTTTGGACTTTTTAAATATTATTAATAAAATAAATATTTTACCGACCAAAAAAAATATATTCAAATTTAAATCTAAAATTAAAATTAAAATAGAATAAACTAAATGCAAAGTCAAAATATACAAAAATCAAATATTAATAAAAATAATAATTTAAATTTTTTTATAATGAATAATAAATATTTTAAATTAAAAAATAACTAAATAAAAATATAACTACTTTTTAAAAAATTATTACATCTAAAATATTAATAAAACATGTACCTAAAAAATATAATTAATAGATTGAAAACATTAGTAACATTAATTGAATCACAATGCAAATCCTAACCTTAAGATTTATCATATCTTAAATGATGCATAATGTAATTAGTTAGGCTATGTTCTTGCATTATTTAGATTAGATCTATTGTATTGTGTCTAATAACTTAACTATAATTATGATTATCTTTTTAAATTGGTTATGTGTGCACTGTGGGCTAGAATTAAAACATAATTAAGTATTATAAGGGTTATGGTTAGGAGTATTATAAATTTAGCGTTAATAATAAATATTTTATTTACTTTTGAGTACAATTTCATTTCTATGTGAGATTAAGTAATTGGATCTAAAATTATTAATCAAATCACCATAATATTTTTTAAGCTTACATTTAACTTTAAAATTATAATAAATTGTAATGTTTAAAATTTATAAACAATTAGTATCTAATACAAATAAATTAAATTTCTATTAAAAAAATCAACAATGACTAATTATAATTTTTGAATAAGTTAAAAGATAAAAGTCTAGATTTAAAACTAACTTTCAATTCTAATTTATTCTCTTTTGTATGCAAATCATTTCATATTAGAAATGTTAAATGATTAGTAAATTAAATAAAATTAAATATATAAAATGATATATATTCACTAAAAATCATTCTATTTTATTTAAAAAATCACTTTTAACAAGAAAATCAGTTTAAAATAAAAAAGAGTTTATGTATCTAACTATAAAAAAGCATTGTATTTTATCAAATGAAATTGTTTTTAAACAAACATTAAAGTTAAATAAAATTTTGTGGGATTTATATTGCTTTAACATCTAATGGTTGTAAATGTTTCAGTCGGCTTGCAATCCTCTAAGATGATATCAACCATGGATCATCCAATTGAGCTTGTAAATCTCACATAGGGAATAAAAGATAAAAGTCTAGATTTAAAACTAAACAAAAGTCTAGATTTAAAACTAACTTTCAATTCTAATTTATTCTCTTTTGTATGCAAATCATTTAATATTAGAAATTTTAAATGATTAGTACATTAAATAAAATTAAATATATAAAATGATATATATTCACAAAAAATAATTCTCTTTTATTTAAAAAGTCACTTTTGAAATTAAGAAAACTTGATGGGTCTGCTACTTTTCAGCGGTCTGGGGATGCGAATCTGCTAACTGGATGCAACTGGGCTGACTGGTGCTGTGCGTGTGCTGGTGACCTCATTTGCAAACCCTTCCCGAGGTGTTGGCGTGGATCTGGAGGAGGTCTCCCTCCTCCATCTAGTTTGCATTATCTCTCCCTTCTTTACTCTGCATTTATGGTTTTTCTTTGCTTCCGTAAGCACGTAATTGCCCTTGCCCTTGCTGCCCCCTCTTGGGCGTACATCAGTTCCACCTTTAATGGAGGCAGAGACTGATGGAGGTCCTCAATCCCAACCCTCACCACCATCTTCCCAACCTCCTCTACAGCCGAAGTCATTCTGTGAGGCTGTTGGTGGGGGCTCGAGCTCTGTCACAAAAGACGCTAGGTTCATGGCCGTTGCAAATGGCGATGGAATGGATCCACAAGGTAAGGACCCTGGCTTCGGCCTCAATCCCTTCACCATTTCCCCGAATGAAGCCATGGCAAATGAAATTACCTTGGAGAAAAATAGGTTGAAGGATTCTACCATTTTCTTTGCCTATGTGGATATAGATAGATGCCCTCCGCAAAAATTCATGGATGACTGGTTTTATAATTATTGGAACTTAAAATTAGGGCTTTGTTTTTCCTTCTGTAGACAAATTCAAAAGGAACTGTTCATCATATTTTTTAATTCTCATGAAATGCAATCAAAGGTTCTAAATAAATTATACTAGAATGTTGGGAAAATGGCTTTTCGTGCCCTAAGTTGGTCCCCTGAAGCTAATCCTGAAGAAATCTTGGCTCTTTCGAGCCCTTGATGGGTAGTTCTAAAGAATATCCTGCCCTTTTTATGGAAATTCATCCCCCAAATCTTCGAACCCCTTGGTAAATTCATCCACATGGATGAAAGCCCACACCTTGTTCCCCATCTGGATGCCAGAGTGCTCATATCCATTCTTTCTGGGATTAATTTACCCAATTCCCTTCAGCTTAAAATTGCAGAGGATGCGTTCTCTTGCCCGCTGGAATTCCTGGGAGGTTTGAACGCATGTTTCCTTTGTAAATGTGAGGTCATGTAAGGAAAAATTGCCCCATTTTGAGGAAAAATTGCCCCATTTTGAGGAAAAATGCCTCGGCCGTGGATGCTACTAAACCGAACTCGGCCTCCAACAGCCACTCCATCCCATCCACTCAGCCCGCGATGGAGTCCGCCCCTTCCTCCCACCTTGAGCCTCCCACTCCCGCCTTGAACCCCCAGCCCACTCCCTCCATTGTGGCTCCACCTCTCCAACCTTTTGGTGCCGCCTCTCCTGCCTTATCAGATGATGGCTACCAGGTAGTGATGAATTCTAAAAAGCGTAGAAGGAAGAATGTGCAACAATTAATCCTGAATGAGGGGGGAGCTTCCGCTAAGCCTCCCTAGCTCATCTTGCCGCACACTCCCTCTAAGGTTAAAAGCATCATCAATAGTTTTGAATCCCCCCGAGGATGCTCTGGCGGTATAGTTATTGGGGCTGGCTCTGCTAACGTCTCTGAGAAAACCAAAGTCACCCTCGGTAATGATAGTGGTAGTGGCTCCAATAAGGACTTGTCCGCATGTTCTACCATGGCTCAAGCCATCAGTGCTGGCACTAGTGTTGCTAGGAATTTGGGTTTTTGCTCCTCTAGCATGCTCCCCCCACAAGAGCCCTGTTTAGAGGCTATTCCATCACCTACAGAACTAGAAGAGCTTCTCCCAGAAAATACCTATCTGGAGGAGGATACACTTGGAGATGACCTTGAAATACAAATAGATGGCACCTCGAAATCTACTAGAAGGGGAAGGCCCATGGGGTCTAAAAATAAAGTTAGCTTTGCTAAAAAAAAGGACAAGGGCTCCCCTTCCTATGATAGTAGCCTTTTGGCTGTTGAAGGTCCATAGATACCCCATCTGTTTACCATGAAAGTCATCTCATGGAATGTGAGAGGTTTGCAGGCTCCAGACAGAAAGAGGATTGTTAAATGTTTTCTACATTCCCATAAAGATCTGGACTTCCTGTTGCTCCAGGAACTAAAATCTATTAATTTTACATTGGAAACCAATCTAAATGTCATTTGGAAAGACTCTATTAAATTTTTCTCTAGCCATCTCAAGGGTAGGGGAGGAGTTGGTTTGCTTGTTAGCCCTAGATGGGCGAACTTCATCACCGCTAATGGCTGCTCCCCTTGCAACAGGGTTTTTTGGGCCTCAGTTAATATTAACAATACCCTCCTTGTGATTTGTAACATCTATGCGTCTAATAACTATAACAAAAGAATTGTCCTCTAGGATTGGATTGCCTCCCTCCCCGACATACCCTGGATCATAGGGGGTGACTTCAACATGGTAGAACATGGTGAGGACAAAATGGGAGGCACAGCCTTCTATTGGAAGGGTTCTGAGAAAGCACATTAGGATAGAATGAAACAGGTCAGAAACCTATTTGACCCACTGCTTGGAAAGAAGGGTGATTCCAAGGGACTATGGAACACATGGTGCAATTCCCAACTAGGTCCCAACAGAATCTACTACAGGCTTGACCGCCTTTATGCCAATAAGGACCTCCTCTCATTTGCCCCTAACACTTATAATAATCCTGTCATGGTCTGCCCCTTCACTCTTTCTGATCATTACCCCATCTCTGCTAATATCAGATTAGCTGCCCCCCCCCCCCCCGCCAATAGGTTAGGGCCTAAGTAGTTCATTCTCAATACTCGCCTCCTCCAAGATATGAATGTGCTCTCTACCATCAACATTATCAGACTGATCAATAAAAATAACAAGGATCTCACCTCACACATTGACAGATGGAACTTTAATATTAACTCCTGGCAAAAACTCCTGCAAATGATTGGTCAGAAAAGAGCCAAAGATTACAGATTTGAGGAAAGCATCCTTAGCAACAACCTCTCCCAGGTGGAGAATGATGCCCAGTCTGACCCATCCAACCCTAAACTGACTGCTAGTGTGGCTAGTGCTAGGGATGTACTAAGCTGACATCAGCAAACCAAGATCAAGGGGGCCATGATCAGGGCTCGCACCCACTGGCTACAGTTTGGTGACAAAGGCTCCAAGTTTTTCTTTAATCTCCTTAGGCAAAAACATAGACGGGAAACAATTGATAGAATCATCATTGATAATGATGAGATCTCTGATCTAGATAAGATTAAAGAGGCCTTTTCTCTCTTATATCAAAAGCTATTTACCTCTGAGGAGTCTGAGGTGGATAAGACTCTTAGAATCAAATTTCAAGCCATCATCCCTAGAAGGATGTTTGAGGAAGATGCCTGCCTCTTGAAGCGACCTCTCTCCCTTAATGAAATCCAATGTGCCATTAACTCCCTCCATAACGATAAAGCTTCGAGGCCTAATGGGATCCCTATTGAATTCTACAAAGCTAATAGTGATTGGATCTGCTCTGACCTTCTAGACATGTACAATGAGGCTGTCCTAAAAGGCTCTCTTGGAAGTTCTATGAACAAGGGCACTATCAAGCTCATACCCAAGGATGGGGATAAGGCCCTCATTAAAAACAGGAGGCCCATCACTCTTCTCAATGTCTCCTATAAAATCTTGGCCAAACTGCTTGCTATGAGGCTAGAAAAAATCCTTCCTAGGTTCATATGCTCTACACAAACTGGTTTTATTAAAGGTCGTTATATTCTGGAAAACCTTATCACCAGTTGGGAAACTATGGACTGGGCTAAGGTCTCTGGGCAAGATGCTGCTATGTTTCTCCTAGACTTCGAAAAAGCCTCTGATAGGGTGGAATGGGGGTTTATCCTCCTAATGCTTGAATCCTTTGGCTTTCCTAGGGAATTTTGCTCCTATGTTAGAGTCCTTCTGCCGGATGCTTCCGCACAGATTGATGTCATTGGCTCCCTCTCACCTCCTATTTTGCTCTCCCGCTCCATTCGACAGGGGTGCCCTCTGGCCCTTGCCCTATTTGTCATTGCCTCTGATGCGATATACTATCTCCTTAGAGATACCTCACTCTCCCCCAAAGTTAACGGAGTTAGGCTCCCTAATAACAATGAACTTATCAACATCCAATTTGCTGATGACACAACCCTCTTTATGGAACTTACCAAAACTAATATAGAGCACCTTAATCGCAAACTTCACCTATTTGGCTCTATTTCGGGAGCCCGGGTCTC
>NW_026729125.1:0-2500 GCF_030272615.1 Cryptomeria japonica
CGGGGCAAACCGGGCTCCGACTTCGTGCACGCCGCACCTTGGAGCACACTTCGGAGCGCTCCTTGGTGCGCACCATGGTGCCCACCAGGGCGCGCAACCCCGCCGAAGGTGCACGCGAGGTGCGCACCCGGGGCAAACCGGGCTCCGACTTCGTGCACGCCGCACCTTGGAGCACACTTCGGAGCGCTCCTTGGTGCGCACCATGGTGCCCACCAGGGCGCGCAACCCCGCCGAAGGTGCACGCGAGGTGCGCACCCGGGGCAAACCGGGCTCCGACTTCGTGCACGCCATGGTGCGCACCGCGGCGAAGGTGCGCACCCGGGGCAAACCGGGCTCCGACTTCGTGCACGCCGCACCTTGGAGCACACTTCGGAGCGCTCCTTGGTGCGCACCAGGCGCGCGCAACCCAGCCGAGGTGCCCACCCCGGCGAAGGTGCACGCGAGGTGCGTACCCGGGGCAAACCGGGCTCCGACTTCGTGCACGCCGCACCTTGGAGCACACTTCGGAGCGCTCCTTGGTGCGCACCATGGTGCCCACCAGGCCGCGCAACCCAGCCAAGGTGTGCGCACCAAGGTGCACGCGAGGTGCGCACCCGGGGCAAACCGGGGTCCGACTTCGTGCACGCCGCACCTTGGAGCACACATCGGGGCGCTCCCGGGTTCGCACCGGCGTTGCGCACCGTGGTGGGCACCTCGGAGCACACCAAGGTGGGCAGCGAGGTGCGCACCTTTGATGCGATGCCTTCACTAATTTCCATAAAAGGCAAAAAAAAAACGAGATTTTAAAATTTCCGTTTTGAAAGATAGTGAGAAAAAGGGAATGCTGGTGCCATCTTGAGCCCGCCCTGGTGCGCAGCCCAGCCAAGGTGTGCGCACCAAGGTGCCCACCCTGGCGAAGGTGCGCGCCCGGGCAATTAACCCAACTTCCAACTTCGCGCGCGCCAGGGTGGGAGCGCACCCAACAACCGGGCCTGGGAAGAGCCAATGCGAGAAACCCCACCAAACGCTCTGACAAAAAAAGAGGGGGCGCTCCAGTAACCCCGCTTCGGAGCGCACCCTGGGCAAACCCAGCCAAGGTGCCCACCCCGGCCAAGGTGCAGGCGAGGTGCGCACCCGGGGCAAACCGGGCTCCGACAACGTGCACGCCGCACCTTGGAGCACACTTCGTAGCGCTCCCGGGTGCGCACCTCAGAGCACACCAAGGTGGGCAGCGAGGTGCGCACCTTTGATGCGCTGCCTTCACTAATTTCCAGAAAAGGCAAAAAAAAAAGGAGATTTTAAAATTTCCGTTTTGAAAGATAGTGAAAAAAACGGAACGCGCGTGCCATCTTGAGCCCGCCCTGGTGCGCAGCCCAGGTAAGGTGCCCACCCTGGCAAAGGTGCGCACCCGGGCAATTAACCCTACTTCCGACTTCGTGCGCGCCAGGGTGGCAACCGGGCCTCGGAAGAGCCAATGCGAGAAACCCCACCAAACGCTCCGACAAAAAAAGAGGCGGCGCTCCAATAACCCCGCTTCGGAGCGCAGCCGGGGCAAACCCAGCCAAGGTGCCCACCCCGACGAAGGTGCACGCGAGGTGCGCACCCGGGGCAAACCGGGCTCCGACAACGTGCACGCAGCACCTTGGAGCACACTTCGAAGCACTCCCGGGTGCCCACCGGCGTTGCGCACCGTGGTGGGCAGCGAGGTGCGCACCTTTGATGCGCTGCCTTCACTAATTTCCAGAAAAAGGCAAAAAAAAATGAGATTTTAAAATTTCCGTTTTGAAAGATAGTGAAAAAAAAGGAACGCGGGTGCCATCTTGAGCCCGCCCTGGTGCGCAGCCCAGGCAAGGCATGCGCACCAAGGTGCCCACCCGAGGTGCACACCCGGGGCAAACCGGGCTCCGACTTCGTGCAGGCCGCACCTTGGAGCACACTTCGGAGCGCTCCTTGGTGCGCACCATGGTGCCCACCAGGGCGCGCAACCCAGCCAAGGTCTGCACACCAAGGTGCCCACCCCGGCGAAGGTGCACGCGAGGTGCGCACCCGGGGCAAACCGGGCTCCGACTTCGTGCACGCCATGGTGCCCACCGCGGCGAAGGTGCACGCGAGGTGCGCACCCGGGGCAAACCGGGCTCCGACTTCGTGCACGCCGCACCTTGGAGCACACTTCGGAGCGCTCCTTGGTGCGCACCATGGTGCCCACCAGGGCGCGCAACCCAGCCAAGGTGTGCGCACCAAGGTGCACGCGAGGTGCGCACCCGGGGCAAACCGGGGTCCGACTTCGTGCACGCCGCACCTTGGAGCACACATCGGAGCGCTCCCAGGTTCGCACCAGCGTTGCGCACCTTTGATGCGCTGCCTTCACTAATTTCCAGAAAAGGCAAAAAAAAACGAGATTTTAAAATTTCCGTTCTGAAAGATAGTGAAAAAAACGGAACGCGGGTGCCATCTTGAGCCCTTCCTGGTGCGCAGCCCAGGCAAGTTGTGCGCACCAAGGTGCCCACCCTGGCGGAGGTGC
>NW_026729125.1:12500-35000 GCF_030272615.1 Cryptomeria japonica
GGGGTGTGTGATGCAGAAGAGATAGCAATCGAGGTGTGCGGTGGGAAGGGCCCAGCAGCCAGAATGCATGAAGCGACGGATGAAGCAGTGATGACAACCGGGCTGTGAGGAGAGGAGGGATGCAGCCAAGAAAGCAATCAGGGCTCGAGGCAAGGGATGCATCAAGGATAGCAATCATGTTGTGAGGCGAGATTCCAAAGGCTAAACGTGAGAGGCTGCAGGGTCGACTCAGAGAGGTCTATGCATGTGAGAGGCTGAAAGCAAGGTCGACTCGGAGCGGTCTATGCATCGGGCGCGCTTGGGGCGACTACCAGTGCCAACCCCTTATCCCGCGACGCGTCCGACAAAGAGAACGTTCCAAGGCGGCAGAGGAGGTTACCAGCCGAAGGATGCAGTAGCAATAACAGGTATAGTTCCGCGGCGGCCGAGAAGACTCACCGCATAGGAATCGGGATGCGAGGCGAGGGATGCGGCGGGAAGGCCCCGACGGCTAAACGGAAGAGGCTGCAGGGCCGCCTCGGAATGGTCCAAGCATCGGATGCGATTGGGACGACTACCAGTGCCAACCCCTTATCCCGCGATGCGTCCGATACACAGATAGTTCCAAGGCGGCCGAGGAGCCTCACCGCATATCAATCGGGGTGCGAGGCGAGGGATGGGGCGGGAAGGCCCCAACGGCTAGACGGAAGAGGCTTCAGGGCCACCTCGGAATGGTCCAAGCATCGGACGCGCTTGGGGCGACTGCCAGTGCCAACCCCTTATCCCGCGATGCGTCCGATACACAGATGGTTCCAAGGCGGCCGAGGAGCCTCACCGCATAGCAATCGGGGGTGCGAGGCGAGGGATGGGGCGGGAAGGCCCCAACGGCTAGACGGAAGAGGCTTCAGGGCCGCCTAGGAATGGTCCAAGCATCGGACACGCTTGGGGCGACTACCAGTGACAGCCCCCTATCCCGCGATGCGTCCGATACGAAGATGGTTCCAAGGCGGCCGAGGAGCCTCACCGCATAGCAATCGGGGTGCGAGGTGGGGGATGCGGCGAGATGGCCCCAACGGCTAGACGGAAGAGGCCACAGGGCCGCGTCGGAATAGTCCAAGCATCGGACGCGCTTGGGGCGACTACCAGTGACAACCCCTTATCCCGCGATGCGTCCGATACGAAGATAGTTCCAAGGCGGCCGAGGAGCCTCACCGCATAGCAATCGGGGTGCGAGGTGGGGGATGCGGCGAGATGGCCCCAACGGCTAGACGGAAGAGGCTGCAGGGCCGCCTCGGAATAGTCCAAGCATCGGACGCGCTTGGGGCCACTACCAGTGACAACCCCTTATCCCGCAATGCGTCCGATACGAAGATAGTTCCAAGGCGGCCGAAGAGCCTCACCGCATAGCAATCGGGGTGCGAGGTGGGGGATGCGGCGAGATGGCCCCAACGGCTAGACGGAAGAGGCCACAGGGCCGCCTCGGAATAGTCCAAGCATCGGACGCGCTTGGGGCGACTACCAGTGACAACCCCTTATCCCGCGATGCGTCCGATACGAAGATAGTTCCCAGGCGGCCGAGGAGCCTCACCGCATAGCAATCGGGGTGCGAGGCGAGGGATGCGGCGAGATGGCCCCAAAGGCTAGACGGAAGAGGCTGCAGGGCTGCCTCGGAATAGTCCAAGCATCGGACGCGCTTGGGGCGACTACCACTGCCAACCCCTTATCCCGCGATGCGTCCGATACACAGATAGTTCCGAGGCGGCCGAGGAGGTGGGGGATGCAGCGAGATGGCCCCAACGGCTAGACGGAAGAGGCTGCAGGGCCGCCTCGGAATAGTCCAAGCATCGGACGCGCTTGGGGCGACTACCAGTGACAACCCCTTATCCCGCGATGCGTCCGATACACAGATAGTTCCGAGGCGGCCAAGGAGCCTCACCGCATAGCAATCGTGGTGCGAGGTGGGGGATGCGGCGAGATGGCCCCAACGGCTAGACGGAAGAGGCTGCAGGGCCGCCTCGGAATGGTCCAAGCATCGGATGCGCTTGGGGCGACTACCACTGCCAACCCCTTATCCCGCGATGCGTCCGATACACAGATAGTTCCAAGGCGGCCGAGGAGCCTCACAGCATAGCAATCAGGGTGCGAGGCGAGGGATGCGGCGAGAAAGCCCCAACGGCTAGAGGGAAGAGGCTTCAGGTCCGCCTCGGAATGGTCCAAGCATCGGACGCGCTTGGGGCGACTACCAGTGACAACCCCTTATCCCGCGACGCGTCCGATACACAGATAGTTCCAAGGCGGCCGAGGAGCCTCACCGCATAGCAATCGGGGTGCGAGGCGAGGGATGCGGCGAGAAGGACCCAACGGCTACACGGAAGAGGCTTCGGGGCCGCCTCGGAATGGTCCAAGCATCGGACGCGCTTGGGGCGACTACCAGTGACAACCCCTTATCCCGCGACGCGTCCGATACACAGATAGTTCCAAGGCGGCCGAGGAGCCTCACCGCATAGCAATCGGGGTGCGAGGCGAGGGATGCGGCGAGAAGGACCCAACGGCTACACGGAAGAGGCTTCGGGGCCGCCTCGGAATGGTCCAAGCATCGGACGCGCTTGGGGCGACTACCAGTGACAACCCCTTATCCCGCGACGCGTCCGATACACAGATAGTTCCAAGGCGGCCGAGGAGCCTCACCGCATAGCAATCGGGGTGCGAGGCGAGGGATGCGGCGAGAAGGACCCAACGGCTAGACGGAAGAGGCTTCGGGTCCGCCTCGGAATGGTCCAAGCATCGGACGCGCTTGGGGCGACTACCAGTGACAACCCCTTATCCCGCGACGCGTCCGATACACAGATAGTTCCAAGGCGGCCGAGGAGCCTCACCGCATAGCAATCGGGGTGCGAGGCGAGGGATGCGGCGAGAAGGACCCAACGGCTAGACGGAAGAGACTTCGGGTCCGCCTCGGAATGGTCCAAGCATCGGACGCGCTTGGGGCGACTACCAGTGACAACCCCTTATCCCGCGACGCGTCCGATACACAGATAGTTCCAAGGCGGCCGAGGAGCCTCACCGCATAGCAATCGGGGTGCGAGGCGAGGGATGCGGCGAGAAGGACCCAACGGCTAGACGGAAGAGGCTTCGGGTCCGCCTCGGAATGGTCCAAGCATCGGACGCGCTTGGGGCGACTACCAGTGACAACCCCTTATCCCGCGACGCGTCCGATACACAGATAGTTCCGAGGCGGCCGAGGAGCCTCACCGCATAGCAATCGGGGTGCGAGGCGAAGGATGCGGCGAGAAGGACCCAACGGCTAGACGGAAGAGGCTTCGGGTCCGCCTCGGAATGGTCTAAGCATCGGACGCGCTTGGGGCGACTACCAGTGACAACCCCTTATCCCGCGACGCGTCCGATACACAGATAGTTCCAAGGCGGCCGAGGAGCCTCACCGCATAGCAATCGGGGTGCGAGGCGAGGGATGCGGCGAGAAGGACCCAACGGCTAGACGGAAGAGGCTTCAGGGCCGCCTCGGAATGGTCCAAGCATCGAACGCGCTTGGGGCGACTACCAGTGACAACCCCTTATCCCGCGACGCGTCCGATACACAGATAGTTCCGAGGCGGCCGAGGAGCCTCACCGCATAGCAATCGGGGTGCGAGGCGAGGGATGCGGCGAGAAGGACCCAACGGCTAGACGGAAGAGGCTTCAGGGCCGCCTCGGAATGGTCCAAGCATCGGACGCGCTTGGGGCGACTACCAGTGACAACCCCTTATCCCGCGACGCGTCCGATACACAGATAGTTCCGAGGCGGCCGAGGAGCCTCACCGCATAGCAATCGGGGTGCGAGGCGAGGGATGCGGCGAGAAGGACCCAACGGCTAGACGGAAGAGGCTTCAGGGCCGCCTCGGAATGGTCCAAGCATCGGACGCGCTTGGGGCGACTACCAATGACAACCCCTTATCCCGCGACGCGTCCGATACACAGATAGTTCCGAGGCGGCCGAGGAGCCTCACCGCATAGCAATCGGGGTGCGAGGCGAGGGATGCGGCGAGAAGGACCCAACGGCTAGACGGAAGAGGCTTCAGGGCCGCCTCGGAATGGTCCAAGCATCGGACGCGCTTGGGGCGACTACCAGTGACAACCCCTTATCCCGCGACGCGTCCGATACACAGATAGTTCCGAGGCGGCCGAGGAGCCTCACCGCATAGCAATCGGGGTGCGAGGCGAGGGATGCGGCGAGAAGGACCCAACGGCTAGACGGAAGAGGCTTCAGGGCCGCCTCGGAATGGTCCAAGCATCGGACGCGCTTGGGGCGACTACCGTTGCCAACCCCTTATCCCGCGATGCGTCTGATACACAGATAGTTCCGAGGCGGCCGAGGAGCCTCACCGCATAGCAATCGGGTTGCGAGGCAGATTATTGGGAAGGGAACCCCCTGGGATGCGGCTCAAGCAGTGCCCAAAGGGACTGGAATGCGGAATCACATCGAGAGACCCAAATGCTATACGAGGGCTCAAATCGAATTATCGATTTGGCCACGACATGGACGCATCGGAACGACTACCTTTGCCGAACCACTCGCAATTGCATCCATACCGAAACCAATAGACATTTCCGTTAGAGCCCTCGCATAGCATTCGGGAATCTCGCATGCCCCTCTAAATCGACCAATGCTGGCGCTCAATGAAAATCCGAGCGCTACCACCGTTCGAGCGCCAGCATTGGTCGAGTTAGAGGGGCACGGGGGAGAATGCTCCAGTCAACACCTCCCCTATATAAGTTATTTGTCCGATTCTCGCACAACCGTAGTCTGCCTCGTCGAATCAAACAACGGTCCCAGATTCCGACTTCCGTTCCGTAGAGACCCAAAAGCTAGATGGAGGCTCGCAAGAAAGAGAGTCGGCGCATAGCAATCGGGTTTCTCGAACGTTTAGGGACCGAGCTCACTTGCGGATAGGGCAAAATCCGCCAAGCAACCCAAAAGCTAGACGGGGGCTCGAATCGAATCGCCTAGGCGGCCACAACAACGACGTGTTGGATCGACTACCAGTGCCAAACCATTCAGCAAGACTAGTCTGTGTCGAGGCCGGATAGAGATTCTCAGAGAGCGCCCGCATAGCATTTAGGAGACCTGCCGCGTCCCTCACACTCGACAAATGGTGGTGCACGTTTATAAATCCGAGCGATCCCAACCCTTTCAAGCACCAACATCGGTCGAGATAGAGGGGCACGGAGGGGGCTGCGTGAGACAACACAGTCCCCTATATAAGTTATTTGTCCGATTCTCACACATCCGAAGAATGGTCATCAAATCGGACAACAGCCCAAACTTCCGACTTCCGTCCCAGAAAGCCCAAGAGCTATCTAAAACGTTCATGGCCGGAACTCGATCGCGGCTATACCAGTCCGCCAAGCAACCCAAAAGCTAGACTGGAGCTCTAGTCGAATCACCTCTGTGGCCATTGCAAGGACGTGTTGGAGCGACTACCATTGCCGAACCATTCCGCAGGTCGAGTCCATACCAAGGCCGCATAGAGATTCACGATGAGCTCCTGCATAGCAATCAGGAGACTTGCCGTGTCCATCACAATCGATAAATCCTGGTGCAAGATTTTTGCATCCGAGCGCTCCAACCAGTCGAGCACCAGCATCAATCGACATAAACGGGCACGGGGGGAGGATGCTCGAGAACACTACCTCCCCTATATAAGTTATTTGTCCGATTCTCAAGCAGCCGAAGTCTGGTCATCGAATCGGGTCAAAGACCACAACTTCCGACTTTACCCACAATGCAAGTCATCGAATCGAACATCGGCCCCCGAGTCGGACTCCATGCGTATGTCAGGTCATCGGACCCAAATTCCGCCTTCCTGCGCATGGCGGGCCATCAATATCAACTCGGTCATCGGACCCAAACTCCGCCTTTTTGCGTATGGCACGCCTTCAAATCGGTCATCGGACCCAAATTCCGCCTTCCTGTGCATGGCGGGCCATCAACATCAACTCGGTCATCGGACCCAAATTCCGCCTTTCTGCGCATGGCACGCCATCAACTCGGTCATCGGACCCAAATTCCGCCTTCCTGCGCATGGCAGGTCATCGGACACAAATTCAGACCTCGCCAATATGCCTACGTATCGAATCGGTCATCGGACCCAACTTCCGACTTCATCCATACTGTAGGGTCTTTGAGGTTGGCGCGGTGCGCTCAACCCAGGGAGTCGACCCATCGAAGCATACACCTCCCCTATATAAGCTATTTGTCCGATTCCCACACCTGTGTAGTTTGCACCTCTGACCAGGACATCGACCCCAACTTCCGAACTCGACTGCAACGACGGCACCAGCGCCTTGGTGCGCACCTTGCGACGCACAGTCCCAACATTCGCCTTCCTGCACATGGCAGGTCATCGGACCCAAATTCCGACCTCGCGAGTATGCCTACATATCGAATCGGTCATCGGACCCAACTTCCGACTTCATCCATACCGTAGGGTCTTTGAGGTTGGCGCGGTGCGCTCAACCCGGGGAGTCGACCCAACGAAGCATACACCTCCCCTATATAAGCTATTTGTCCGATTCCCACACCTGTGTAGTTTGCACCTCCGATCAAGACATCGACCCCAACTTCCGAACTCGCCTCCAACGACCGAACCAGCGCCTTGGTGCGCACCTTGCAACGCACAGTGCCAACATTCGCCTTCCTGCACGTGGCAGGTCATCGGACCCAAATTCCGACCTCGCGAGTATGCCTACATATCGAATCGGTCATCGGACCCAACTTCCGACTTCATCCATACCGTAGGGTCTTTGAGGTTGGCGCGGTGCGCTCAACCCGGGGAGTCGACCCAACGAAGCATACACCTCCCCTATATAAGCTATTTGTCCGATTCCCACACCTGTGTAGCTTGCACCTCCGATCAGGACATCGACCCCAACTTCCGAACTCGACTAAAAAGACCGCACCAGCGCCTTGGTGTGCACCTTGCAACGCACAGTGTCAACATTCGCCTTCCTGCACATGGCAGGTCATCGGACCCAAATTCCGACCTCATGAGCATACCTACTAATCGAATTGGTCATCGGACCCAACTTCCGACTTCATCCATACCGTAGGGTCTTTGAGGTTGGCGCGGTGCGCTCAACCTGGGGAGTCGACCCATCGAAGCATACACCTCCCCTATATAAGCTATTTGTCCGATTCCGACACCTGTGTAGTTTGCACCTCCGCTCAGGACATCGACCCCAACTTCCGAACTCGCCTGCAACGACCGAACCAGCGCCTTGGTGCGCACCAAAAGTGCGCACTTTTGGAGGGCACTTTTGTGCGCTCCAAAGGTGCGCACTTTTGGAGGGCACTTTTCTGCGCTCCAAAGGTGCGCACTTTTGGAGGGCACTTTTTGGAGGGCACTTTTCTGCGCTCCAAAGGTGCGCACTTTTGGAGGGCACTTTTTGGAGGGCACTTTTCTGCGCTCCAAAGGTGCGCACTTTTGGAGGGCACTTTTCTGCGCTCCAAAGGTGCGCACTTTTGGAGGGCACTTTTTGGAGGGCACTTTTCTGCGCTCCAAAGGTGCGCACTTTTGGAGGGCACTTTTTGGAGGGCACTTTTCTGCGCTCCAAAGGTGCGCACTTTTGGAGGGCACTTTTCTGCGCTCCAAAGGTGCGCACTTTTGGAGGGCACTTTTTGGAGGGCACTTTTCTGCGCTCCAAAGGTGCGCACTTTTGGAGGGCACTTTTCTACGCTCCAAAGGTGCGCACTTTTGGAGGGCACTTTTTGGAGGGCACTTTTCTGCGCTCCAAAGGTGCGCACTTTTGGAGGGCACTTTTGTGCACTCCAAAGGTGCGCACTTTTGGAGGGCACTTTTCCTGTGCTCCAAAGGTGCACACCTAGGTGAGCACCTTCGACCACACCTTGTAGCACACCAAACTCTGACTTTCGACTTCATCCGCAATGCAGGGTCTTTGAGGTTGGCGCAATGCGCACAACCAGGGGAGTCGACCCATCAAACCCAACACCTCCCCTATATAAGCTATTTGTCTGATTCTCATACATGCGTAGCCTGCAGGAGCAATTAGGACATCGACCCCAACTTTCGGCTTCTAAACGAAAACAAGGTCTTTGAGGTTGGTGTAATGCGAACAACTAGGGGAGTCAACCCATCAAACCCAACACCTCCCCTATATAAGCTATTTGTCTGATTCTCATACATGTGTAGTCTACAGGAGCAATTAGGACATCGACCCCAACTTTTGACTTCTTAACGAAAACAAGGTCTTTGAGGTTGACGTAATGCGCACAACCAGGGGAGTCGACCCATCAAACCCAACACCTCCCCTATATAAGCTATTTGTCCGATTCTCATACATGTGTAGCCTGCAGGAGCCATTAGGACATTGACCCCAACTTTTGACTTCTTAACGAAAACAAGGTCTTTGAGGTTGACGTAATGCGCACAACCAGGGGAGTCGACCCATCAAACCCAACACCTCCCCTATATAAGCTATTTGTCCGATTCTCATACATGTGTAGCCTGCAGGAGCCATTAGGACATTGACCCCAACTTTTGACTTCTTAACGAAAACAAGGTCTTTGAGGTTGGCGTAATGCGCACAACCAAGGGAGTTGACCCATCAAACCCAACACCTCCCCTATATAAGCTATTTGTCTGATTCTCATACATGTGTAGCCTGCAACAACGATTAGGACATCCACCCCAACTTCTGAATTCGTCTGCGTTGACCGCACCAAAGGTGCACGCCTTGGTGCTCACCAAAATCCGACTTCCGACTTCTTCTGCTATGCGGGGTCTTTGAGGTTGGCGCAGTGCGCACAACCAGGGGAGTCAACCCACCGAATGCAACACCTCCCCTATATAAGCTATTTGTCTGATTCTCATACATGCGTAGACTGCAGCAATGATTAGGACATCCACCCCAACTTTTGACTTCTTAAACAAGACAGGGTCTTTGAAGTTGGTGCAGTGCACACAACCAGGGGAGTCGACCCATCAAACGCAACACCTCCCCTATATAAAGCTATTTGTCCGATTCTCATACGTGTAGTCTGCAGCAGCGATTAGGACATCGACCCCAACTTCCGAATTCGTTTGCATTGACCGCACCAAAGGTGCACGCCTTGGTGTGCACCCTGGAGTGCACTTTGGTGCTCACCTCGGTGCACACTTTGGTGTGCACCTCGGTGTGCACCAAAGGTGCGCACCTTGGAGCGCACCAAAGGTGTACACTTTGGAGCGCACCACATAGGGTCTTTGAGAGGTTGGCGCAGTGCGCACACCAAGGTGGGTGTTGAGGTGCGTGCCGAGGTGGGTGGGTGCTAGGGTGCGCTCCATGGTGGGTGCCAGGGTGGGTGCGTGCTAGGGTGGATTCCAAAGAGGGTCATAGGGTGGGTGCCAAGGTGGGTTGGTGATATAGTGGGTTCAAAGGTGGGTACTAGGGTGGGTTCCAAGGTGGGTCACAAGTTGGGTGCCAGGATGCGTGGGTGTTAGGTTGGGTGCCAAGGTGGGCTCCTGCGTGGGTGGGTGCTAGGGTGGGTTTCAAGGTGGACGCGAGGGCGGGTGCCAAGGTGGGTAACAAGTTGGGTGTTAGGATGGGTGAGTGCTAGAGTGGGTGCCAAGGTGGGTGGGTGCTAAGGTGGATGCCAAGGTGGTTCACAGGGTGGGTGGGTTCTAGGGTGAGTTCCAAGGTGGGTCACAGGTTCAGTGCTAGGGTGGGTGTCAAGGCGGGTGTCGAGGTGCCTGGGTGCTAGGGTGTGGATGCCAATGTGGGTCATAGGGTGGGTACTAGGGTGGGCTGCAATGTGGGTGCCAAGGTGGGTAACATGCTCGGTGGGTTCTAAATTGGGTGCCAGGGTGGGTGTGCACCCACCTTGCCCGAGGTGGGTGCCAAGGTGCCAGTGTGGGTGGGTGCTAAGGTGGATGCCAAGGTGGGTGAGAAGGTGGGTGATAGGTTGAGTGGTAGGATGGGTGGGTGCCAAGATGGGTCACAGGGTGGGTGCAAGGGTGGGTAGGTGCTAGGGTTGGTGTCAGGGTGGGTGGGTGCTAGGTTGGGTTCCAAGGTGGGTGCGAGGGTGAGTGTCAAGGTGGGTCACAGGTTAGGTGCTAGGATGGGTGAGTGCTAGGGTGCAAAGGTGCCAGGGTGGGTGCTAGGATGGGTCGATGCTAGGGTGAGTGGCAAGGTGGGTCCACAAGTGTCAAGGTGGGTGCCGAGGTGGGTGCCAAGTCGGCGACTGCTATGGTGGATGCCAAGGTGGGTCACGGGGTGGGTGCCAAGTTGCTAGGTTGGGTTCCAAGGTGGGTGCCAACGTGGGTGCTAGGGTGCGTGGGTTAAAGGGTGTGTCACAACGTGGGTGCCAGGATGGGTGCGCACCCACACTGGCCAAGACGGGTGCGGGTGCAAGGTTGGGTTCCAAGCCCGGTCACAGGCTGGGTGCTAGGATGGGTGGGTGCCAAGGTGGGCACCAGGGTGGGTGCACCCACCCTGGCCAAGGTGGGTCACGGGGTGGGTCCTAGGGTGGGTAACGGGGTGGGTACTAAGGTGCGTGCCAAGGTGGGTCATAGGGTGGGTGCCAAGGTGGGCACCAGGGTGGGTGTGCACCAACCCTAGCCAGGGTAGGTCACGGGGTGGTTGTCGGGGTGGGCGTCAAGGAGCCAAGGTGGGTGGCAAGTAGCCAAGTTGCGTGCCAAGGTGGGTGTCGGGGTGGGTGCCAAGGATCCAAGGTGGGTGCCAAGGAACCAAGGTGGGTGTCTGGGTGGGTGCCGAGGTGGGAGCCAGGGTGGGTCCCAAGGTGAGTGCAAAGGTGGGTGCCAGGGTCAAGGTGAGTGCCAATGTGGGTTCCAAGGTGCCAGGGTCAGGGTGAGTGCCAATGTGGGTTCAAAGGTGCTAAGTTGGGTGCGAGGTTGGGTGCGAGGGTGGGTGGGTGCCAAGGTGTGCTAGGTGGAAGCCCGGGTGGGTCGGCATCCCATGGGTGTCGAGTTGGGTGCCTGATGGGTGCTTCTTGTCAAGTTTTAGTCGTCGGGACTCATTTCGAGCCTTAGAGGTCGTTTCTTGTCCGGTTGCCCTGTCTTCGACCTGGGAACCCAATTTTGGTCCTCGGGTCCCATTTTTTTTTGTCTCGCATCCCACTTTTGGCCTGTGGCCTTTTCGGGGTCGATTCTCGTTTTGGGCATCAGAGCATGTTTCTTCTCCTAAAACCCAATATTTGTTTATTAAGTCTCGGAACACATTTTTGTTCTCGTGGACCCATCATGGGTCTTGGAACGCATTTGTGGTCCTTGGGTCCCATTTTGCATCCCGAAACTTGTGTTTTGGTGCTTGATCCCTATTTTGGGTGCCCACCTTGCACCAAGTGCGCACCCGGGGCAAACCGAGCGCCTTGGTGCACCGGGGCAAGATCGAGCGTGCACCCGAGGCGCCCCGAACATGCACCAAGGTGCACTCGGCCCACATGTGAGCGCAGGTCGTTGCGCCCGAGGTGGTGTGTGGGCACCGCGTTGCAGACGGGACACTGCACGCACACGACGCCCCCTCCAGGTGCACGCACGTAGGCCGGGCCGGGTGCACACCCGACGCCCTAGCAAGGTGCGCGCACCCGGGCAGGGCTCACACTTGGCGAACGGGGCGCACTTCGCGAGGGAGGGTGTGCACCTCGACGGGGGTGGGTGGCCGGGGTGGATTCGCACGTGGGTCGCGGTTTGCTAAGTACACACTGCGACAAGCTCATAACGGGTGCGATCATACCAGCATTAGTGCACCGGATCCCATCAGAACTCCGCAGTTAAGCGCGCTTGGGCCGGAGTAGTACTGGGATGGGTGACCTCCCGGGAAGTCCCGGTGTTGCACCCTTTTTTAGTTTTTCGCCGGGCGTCGCAATGCTATTTGAATAAACCTTTTGCCCGTTTGCGTTCTCGTCGGGGCCGGGCCGGGCCGGGGTGCGCTGCCCGCACTACCGCGCGCGCGGGGGCGACACCGAGCGCGCACCCGAGGCACCCCGAGCACACAGGCCACGGTGCAACCCGGGCGTTGTGCGCGCACCCCGGTGCGCCCGAGGTGCTGCGCGCGCACCCAGGTGAAATCGGTGTGCACCTCGGCCAGTGCGCGCTCGGTCGAGTCGCGCACGTTGGCCAAGGTGCACGGTGATGTTTCTTACTCTAAGGTTCCGCACCAGACGCCCGGGACAGGTGAGCGAAGCTGGGCGGGGCCGGGTGCGCGGCCGGGGCAGGTGCACGCAGCTGGAGAGAGCTTTGGAGCACACTTCGGAGCGCACCAATGATGCGCTCCATTCAAAAGTTTCCTGAAAAGGCAAAAAAAGTTGAGATTATAGAATTTCCCACTTGAGAGATTGTAAAAAAAAAAAATTTAAAATGAAGGAAACGCGGGTGCCAAGGTGTGCGCAGCCCAGCCAAGGTGTGCGCACCAAGGCGCCCACCCTGGCGAAGGTGCACGCAAGGTGCGCACCCGAGGCAAACCGGACAATTAACCCAACTTTCGACTTCGCGCGCACCTTGGAGCGCACTTCGAAGCGCTCCTTGGTGCGCACCAATCTTGGGCACCTCGGAGTGCACCATGGCGCCCACCAAGGTGCGCACCCGGGGCAAACCGAGCTCCGACTTCGTGCGCACCTTGGAGCGCACGAAAGGTGCGCACCATGGCGCCCACCAAGGTGCGCAGCCCAGCCAAGGCGTGCGCATCAAGGTGCGCACCCTGGCGAAGGTGCGCACCCGGGGCAAACCGAGCTCCGACTTCGTGCGCACCTTGGAGCGCACAAAAGGTGCGCAACCCAGCCAAGGTGTGCGCACCCCGGTCAAACCGAGCTCCGAATCGTGCGCACCAGAGGTGCACGCCATCGTGCGCACCTTGGAGCACACTTCGGAGCCCTCCTTGGTGCGCGCCGATGTTGCGCACCTCGGAGCGCACCCGGGGAAAACAATGCAATTAACCCGACTTTCGACTTCGTGGGCACCTCGGAGCGCTCTCGGGTTCGCACCTCGGAGCACACCGAGGTGCGCACCTTTGATGCGCTGCCTTCACCAATTTCCAGAAAAGGCAAGAAAACATTGAGAAGGTGTGCGCACCGAGGTGCCCACCCTGGCGAAGGTGCACGCGAGGTGCGCACCCGGGGCAAACCGGGCTCCGACTTCGTGCACGCCGCACCTTGGAGCACACTTCGGAGCGCTCCTTGGTGCGCACCAGGGCGCGCAACCCAGCCGAGGTGCCCACCCCGGCGAAGGTGCACGCGAGGTGCGCACCCGGGGCAAACCGGGCTCCGACTTCGTGCACGCCATGGTGCCCACCGCGGCGAAGGTGCACGCGAGGTGCGCACCCGGGGCAAACCGGGCTCCGACTTCGTGCACGCCGCACCTTGGAGCACACTTCGGAGCGCTCCTTGGTGCGCACCATGGTGCCCACCAGGGCGCGCAACCCCGCCGAAGGTGCACGCGAGGTGCGCACCCGGGGCAAACCGGGCTCCGACTTCGTGCACGCCGCACCTTGGAGCACACTTCGGAGCGCTCCTTGGTGCGCACCATGGTGCCCACCAGGGCGCGCAACCCCGCCGAAGGTGCACGCGAGGTGCGCACCCGGGGCAAACCGGGCTCCGACTTCGTGCACGCCATGGTGCGCACCGCGGCGAAGGTGCGCACCCGGGGCAAACCGGGCTCCGACTTCGTGCACGCCGCACCTTGGAGCACACTTCGGAGCGCTCCTTGGTGCGCACCAGGGCGCGCAACCCAGCCGAGGTGCCCACCCCGGCGAAGGTGCACGCGAGGTGCGTACCCGGGGCAAACCGGGCTCCGACTTCGTGCACGCCGCACCTTGGAGCACACTTCGGAGCGCTCCTTGGTGCGCACCATGGTGCCCACCAGGCCGCGCAACCCAGCCAAGGTGTGCGCACCAAGGTGCACGCGAGGTGCGCACCCGGGGCAAACCGGGGTCCGACTTCGTGCACGCCGCACCTTGGAGCACACATCGGGGCGCTCCCGGGTTCGCACCGGCGTTGCGCACCGTGGTGGGCACCTCGGAGCACACCAAGGTGGGCAGCGAGGTGCGCACCTTTGATGCGATGCCTTCACTAATTTCCATAAAAGGCAAAAAAAAAACGAGATTTTAAAATTTCCGTTTTGAAAGATAGTGAGAAAAAGGGAATGCTGGTGCCATCTTGAGCCCGCCCTGGTGCGCAGCCCAGCCAAGGTGTGCGCACCAAGGTGCCCACCCTGGCGAAGGTGCGCGCCCGGGCAATTAACCCAACTTCCAACTTCGCGCGCGCCAGGGTGGGAGCGCACCCAACAACCGGGCCTGGGAAGAGCCAATGCGAGAAACCCCACCAAACGCTCTGACAAAAAAAGAGGGGGCGCTCCAGTAACCCCGCTTCGGAGCGCACCCTGGGCAAACCCAGCCAAGGTGCCCACCCCGGCCAAGGTGCAGGCGAGGTGCGCACCCGGGGCAAACCGGGCTCCGACAACGTGCACGCCGCACCTTGGAGCACACTTCGTAGCGCTCCCGGGTGCGCACCTCAGAGCACACCAAGGTGGGCAGCGAGGTGCGCACCTTTGATGCGCTGCCTTCACTAATTTCCAGAAAAGGCAAAAAAAAAAGGAGATTTTAAAATTTCCGTTTTGAAAGATAGTGAAAAAAACGGAACGCGCGTGCCATCTTGAGCCCGCCCTGGTGCGCAGCCCAGGTAAGGTGCCCACCCTGGCAAAGGTGCGCACCCGGGCAATTAACCCTACTTCCGACTTCGTGCGCGCCAGGGTGGCAACCGGGCCTCGGAAGAGCCAATGCGAGAAACCCCACCAAACGCTCCGACAAAAAAAGAGGCGGCGCTCCAATAACCCCGCTTCGGAGCGCAGCCGGGGCAAACCCAGCCAAGGTGCCCACCCCGACGAAGGTGCACGCGAGGTGCGCACCCGGGGCAAACCGGGCTCCGACAACGTGCACGCAGCACCTTGGAGCACACTTCGAAGCACTCCCGGGTGCCCACCGGCGTTGCGCACCGTGGTGGGCAGCGAGGTGCGCACCTTTGATGCGCTGCCTTCACTAATTTCCAGAAAAAGGCAAAAAAAAATGAGATTTTAAAATTTCCGTTTTGAAAGATAGTGAAAAAAAAGGAACGCGGGTGCCATCTTGAGCCCGCCCTGGTGCGCAGCCCAGGCAAGGCATGCGCACCAAGGTGCCCACCCGAGGTGCACACCCGGGGCAAACCGGGCTCCGACTTCGTGCAGGCCGCACCTTGGAGCACACTTCGGAGCGCTCCTTGGTGCGCACCATGGTGCCCACCAGGGCGCGCAACCCAGCCAAGGTCTGCACACCAAGGTGCCCACCCCGGCGAAGGTGCACGCGAGGTGCGCACCCGGGGCAAACCGGGCTCCGACTTCGTGCACGCCATGGTGCCCACCGCGGCGAAGGTGCACGCGAGGTGCGCACCCGGGGCAAACCGGGCTCCGACTTCGTGCACGCCGCACCTTGGAGCACACTTCGGAGCGCTCCTTGGTGCGCACCATGGTGCCCACCAGGGCGCGCAACCCAGCCAAGGTGTGCGCACCAAGGTGCACGCGAGGTGCGCACCCGGGGCAAACCGGGGTCCGACTTCGTGCACGCCGCACCTTGGAGCACACATCGGAGCGCTCCCAGGTTCGCACCAGCGTTGCGCACCTTTGATGCGCTGCCTTCACTAATTTCCAGAAAAGGCAAAAAAAAACGATATTTTAAAATTTCCGTTCTGAAAGATAGTGAAAAAAACGGAACGCGGGTGCCATCTTGAGCCCTTCCTGGTGCGCAGCCCAGGCAAGTTGTGCGCACCAAGGTGCCCACCCTGGCGGAGGTGCGCGCCCGGGGCAAACCGGGCTCCGACTTCGTGCACTGCATGGTGCCCACCAAGGCGCGCAACCCAGCCAAGGTGCCCACCGCAGCGAAGGTGCACGCGAGGTGCACACCCGGGGCAAACCGGGCTCCGACTTCGTGCACGCCGCACCTTGGAGCACACTTCAGAGCGCTCCTTGGTGCGCACCAGGGCGCGCAACCCAGCCGAGGTGCCCACCCCGGCGAAGGTGCACGCGAGGTGCGCACCCGGGGCAAACCGGGCTCCGACTTCGTGCACGCCATGGTGCCCACCGCGGCGAAGGTGCGCACCCGGGGCAAACCGGGCTCCGACTTCGTGCACGCCGCACCTTGGAGCACACTTCGGAGCGCTCCTTGGTGCGCACCATGGTGCCCACCAGGCCGCGCAACCCAGCCAAGGTGTGCGCACCAAGGTGCACGCGAGGTGCGCACCCGGGGCAAACCGGGGTCCGACTTCGTGCACGCCGCACCTTGGAGCACACATCGGGGCGCTCCCGGGTTCGCACCGGCGTTGCGCACCGTGGTGGGCACCTCGGAGCACACCAAGGTGGGCAGCGAGGTGCGCACCTTTGATGCGATGCCTTCACTAATTTCCATAAAAGGCAAAAAAAAAACGAGATTTTAAAATTTCCGTTTTGAAAGATAGTGAGAAAAAGGGAATGCTGGTGCCATCTTGAGCCCGCCCTGGTGCGCAGCCCAGCCAAGGTTTGCGCACCAAGGTGCCCACCCTGGCGAAGGTGCGCGCCCGGGCAATTAACCCAACTTCCAACTTCGCGCGCGCCAGGGTGGGAGCGCACCCAACAACCGGGCCTGGGAAGAGCCAATGCGAGAAACCCCACCAAACTCTCTGACAAAAAAAGAGGGGGCGCTCCAGTAACCCCGCTTCGGAGCGCACCCTGGGCAAACCCAGCCAAGGTGCCCACCCCGGCCAAGGTGCAGGCGAGGTGCGCACCCGGGGCAAACCGGGCTCCGACAACGTGCACGCCGCACCTTGGAGCACACTTCGTAGCGCTCCCGGGTGCGCACCTCAGAGCACACCAAGGTGGGCAGCGAGGTGCGCACCTTTGATGCGCTGCCTTCACTAATTTCCAGAAAAGGCAAAAAAAAAAGGAGATTTTAAAATTTCCGTTTTGAAAGATAGTGAAAAAAACGGAACGCGCGTGCCATCTTGAGCCCGCCCTGGTGCGCAGCCCAGGTAAGGTGCCACCCTGGCAAAGGTGCGCACCCGGGCAATTAACCCTACTTCCGACTTCGTGCGCGCCAGGGTGGCAACCGGGCCTCGGAAGAGCCAATGCGAGAAACCCCACCAAACGCTCCGACAAAAAAAGAGGCGGCGCTCCAATAACCCCGCTTCGGAGCGCAGCCGGGGCAAACCAAGCCAAGGTGCCCACCCCGACGAAGGTGCACGCGAGGTGCGCACCCGGGGCAAACCGGGCTCCGACAACGTGCACGCAGCACCTTGGAGCACACTTCGAAGCACTCCCGGGTGCCCACCGGCGTTGCGCACCGTGGTGGGCAGCGAGGTGCGCACCTTTGATGCGCTGCCTTCACTAATTTCCAGAAAAAGGCAAAAAAAAATGAGATTTTAAAATTTCCGTTTTGAAAGATAGTGAAAAAAAAGGAACGCGGGTGCCATCTTGAGCCCGCCCTGGTGCGCAGCCCAGGCAAGGCATGCGCACCAAGGTGCCCACCCGAGGTGCACACCCGGGGCAAACCGGGCTCCGACTTCGTGCAGGCCGCACCTTGGAGCACACTTCGGAGCGCTCCTTGGTGCGCACCATGGTGCCCACCAGGGCGCACCCGAGGCAAACCGGGCTCCGACTTCGTGCACGCCGCACCTTGGAGCACACATCGGAGCGCTCCCAGGTTCGCACCAGCGTTGCGCACCTTTGATGCGCTGCCTTCACTAATTTCCAGAAAAGGCAAAAAAAAACGATATTTTAAAATTTCCGTTCTGAAAGATAGTGAAAAAAACGGAACGCGGGTGCCATCTTGAGCCCTTCCTGATGCGCAGCCCAGGCAAGTTGTGCGCACCAAGGTGCCCACCCTGGCGGAGGTGCGCGCCCGGGGCAAACCGGGCTCCGACTTCGTGCACTGCATGGTGCCCACCAAGGCGCGCAACCCAGCCAAGGTGCCCACCGCAGCGAAGGTGCACGCGAGGTGCGCACCCGAGGTGCACACCCGGGGCAAACCGGGCTCCGACTTCGTGCACGCCGCACCTTGGAGCACACTTCAGAGCGCTCCTTGGTACGCACCAGGGCGCGCAACCCAGCCAAGGTGCTCACCCCGGCGAAGGTGCACGCGAGGTGCGCACCCGGGGCAAACCGGGCTCGGACTTCGTGCACGCCGCACCTTGGAGCACACATCGGAGCGCTCCCGGGTTCGCACCAGCATTGCGCACCTTTGATGCGCTGCCTTCACTAATTTCCAGAAAAGGCAAAAAAAAGAAAAAAATGAGATTTTAAAATTTCCGTTTTGAAAGATAGTGAAAAAAACGGAACGCGGGTGCCATCTTGAGCCCGCCCTGGTGTGCAGCCCAGGCAAGTTGTGCGCACCAAGGCACCCACCCTGGCCAAGGTGGGTCACGGGGTGGGTCCTAGGGTGGGTAACGGGGTGGGTACTAAGGTGCGTGCCAAGGTGGGTCATAGGGTGGGTGCCAAGGTGGGCACCAGGGTGGGTGTGCACCAACCCTAGCCAGGGTAGGTCACGGGGTGGTTGTCGGGGTGGGCGTCAAGGAGCCAAGGTGGGTGGCAAGTAGCCAAGTTGCGTGCCAAGGTGGGTGTCGGGGTGGGTGCCAAGGATCCAAGGTGGGTGCCAAGGAACCAAGGTGGGTGTCTGGGTGGGTGCCGAGGTGGGAGCCAGGGTGGGTCCCAAGGTGAGTGCAAAGGTGGGTGCCAGGGTCAAGGTGAGTGCCAATGTGGGTTCCAAGGTGCCAGGGTCAGGGTGAGTGCCAATGTGGGTTCAAAGGTGCTAAGTTGGGTGCGAGGTTGGGTGCGAGGGTGGGTGGGTGCCAAGGTGTGCTAGGTGGAAGCCCGGGTGGGTCGGCATCCCATGGGTGTCGAGTTGGGTGCCTGATGGGTGCTTCTTGTCAAGTTTTAGTCGTCGGGACTCATTTCGAGCCTTAGAGGTCGTTTCTTGTCCGGTTGCCCTGTCTTCGACCTGGGAACCCAATTTTGGTCCTCGGGTCCCATTTTTTTTTGTCTCGCATCCCACTTTTGGCCTGTGGCCTTTTCGGGGTCGATTCTCGTTTTGGGCATCAGAGCATGTTTCTTCTCCTAAAACCCAATATTTGTTTATTAAGTCTCGGAACACATTTTTGTTCTCGTGGACCCATCATGGGTCTTGGAACGCATTTGTGGTCCTTGGGTCCCATTTTGCATCCCGAAACTTGTGTTTTGGTGCTTGATCCCTATTTTGGGTGCCCACCTTGCACCAAGTGCGCACCCGGGGCAAACCGAGCGCCTTGGTGCACCGGGGCAAGATCGAGCGTGCACCCGAGGCGCCCCGAACATGCACCAAGGTGCACTCGGCCCACATGTGAGCGCAGGTCGTTGCGCCCGAGGTGGTGTGTGGGCACCGCGTTGCAGACGGGACACTGCACGCACACGACGCCCCCTCCAGGTGCACGCACGTAGGCCGGGCCGGGTGCACACCCGACGCCCTAGCAAGGTGCGCGCACCCGGGCAGGGCTCACACTTGGCGAACGGGGCGCACTTCGCGAGGGAGGGTGTGCACCTCGACGGGGGTGGGTGGCCGGGGTGGATTCGCACGTGGGTCGCGGTTTGCTAAGTACACACTGCGACAAGCTCATAACGGGTGCGATCATACCAGCGTTAGTGCACCGGATCCCATCAGAACTCCGCAGTTAAGCGCGCTTGGGCCGGAGTAGTACTGGGATGGGTGACCTCCCGGGAAGTCCCGGTGTTGCACCCTTTTTTAGTTTTTCGCCGGGCGTCGCAATGCTATTTGAATAAACCTTTTGCCCGTTTGCGTTCTCGTCGGGGCCGGGCCGGGCCGGGGTGCGCTGCCCGCACTACCGCGCGCGCGGGGGCGACACCGAGCGCGCACCCGAGGCGCCCCGAGCACACAGGCCACGGTGCAACCCGGGCGTTGTGCGCGCACCCCGGTGCGCCCGAGGTGCTGCGCGCGCACCCAGGTGAAATCGGTGTGCACCTCGGCCAGTGCGCGCTCGGTCGAGTCGCGCACGTTGGCCAAGGTGCACGGTGATGTTTCTTACTCTAAGGTTCCGCACCAGACGCCCGGGACAGGTGAGCGAAGCTGGGCGGGGCCGGGTGCGCGGCCGGGGCAGGTGCACGCAGCTGGAGAGAGCTTTGGAGCACACTTCGGAGCGCACCAATGATGCGCTCCATTCAAAAGTTTCCTGAAAAGGCAAAAAAAGTTGAGATTATAGAATTTCCCACTTGAGAGATTGTAAAAAAAAAAAATTTAAAATGAAGGAAACGCGGGTGCCAAGGTGTGCGCAGCCCAGCCAAGGTGTGCGCACCAAGGCGCCCACCCTGGCGAAGGTGCACGCAAGGTGCGCACCCGAGGCAAACCGGACAATTAACCCAACTTTCGACTTCGCGCGCACCTTGGAGCGCACTTCGGAGCGCTCCTTGGTGCGCACCAATCTTGGGCACCTCGGAGTGCACCATGGCGCCCACCAAGGTGCGCACCCGGGGCAAACCGAGCTCCGACTTCGTGCGCACCTTGGAGCGCACGAAAGGTGCGCACCATGGCGCCCACCAAGGTGCGCAGCCCAGCCAAGGCGTGCGCATCAAGGTGCGCACCCTGGCGAAGGTGCGCACCCGGGGCAAACCGAGCTCCGACTTCGTGCGCACCTTGGAGCGCACAAAAGGTGCGCAACCCAGCCAAGGTGTGCGCACCCCGGTCAAACCGAGCTCCGAATCGTGCGCACCAGAGGTGCACGCCATCGTGCGCACCTTGGAGCACACTTCGGAGCCCTCCTTGGTGCGCGCCGATGTTGCGCACCTCGGAGCGCACCCGGGGAAAACAATGCAATTAACCCGACTTTCGACTTCGTGGGCACCTCGGAGCGCTCTCGGGTTCGCACCTCGGAGCACACCGAGGTGCGCACCTTTGATGCGCTGCCTTCACCAATTTCCAGAAAAGGCAAGAAAACATTGAGAAGGTGTGCGCACCGAGGTGCCCACCCTGGCGAAGGTGCACGCGAGGTGCGCACCCGGGGCAAACCGGGCTCCGACTTCGTGCACGCCGCACCTTGGAGCACACTTCGGAGCGCTCCTTGGTGCGCACCAGGGCGCGCAACCCAGCCGAGGTGCCCACCCCGGCGAAGGTGCACGCGAGGTGCGCACCCGGGGCAAACCGGGCTCCGACTTCGTGCACGCCATGGTGCCCACCGCGGCGAAGGTGCACGCGAGGTGCGCACCCGGGGCAAACCGGGCTCCGACTTCGTGCACGCCGCACCTTGGAGCACACTTCGGAGCGCTCCTTGGTGCGCACCATGGTGCCCACCAGGGCGCGCAACCCCGCCGAAGGTGCACGCGAGGTGCGCACCCGGGGCAAACCGGGCTCCGACTTCGTGCACGCCGCACCTTGGAGCACACTTCGGAGCGCTCCTTGGTGCGCACCATGGTGCCCACCAGGGCGCGCAACCCCGCCGAAGGTGCACGCGAGGTGCGCACCCGGGGCAAACCGGGCTCCGACTTCGTGCACGCCATGGTGCGCACCGCGGCGAAGGTGCGCACCCGGGGCAAACCGGGCTCCGACTTCGTGCACGCCGCACCTTGGAGCACACTTCGGAGCGCTCCTTGGTGCGCACCAGGGCGCGCAACCCAGCCGAGGTGCCCACCCCGGCGAAGGTGCACGCGAGGTGCGTACCCGGGGCAAACCGGGCTCCGACTTCGTGCACGCCGCACCTTGGAGCACACTTCGGAGCGCTCCTTGGTGCGCACCATGGTGCCCACCAGGCCGCGCAACCCAGCCAAGGTGTGCGCACCAAGGTGCACGCGAGGTGCGCACCCGGGGCAAACCGGGGTCCGACTTCGTGCACGCCGCACCTTGGAGCACACATCGGGGCGCTCCCGGGTTCGCACCGGCGTTGCGCACCGTGGTGGGCACCTCGGAGCACACCAAGGTGGGCAGCGAGGTGCGCACCTTTGATGCGATGCCTTCACTAATTTCCATAAAAGGCAAAAAAAAAACGAGATTTTAAAATTTCCGTTTTGAAAGATAGTGAGAAAAAGGGAATGCTGGTGCCATCTTGAGCCCGCCCTGGTGCGCAGCCCAGCCAAGGTGTGCGCACCAAGGTGCCCACCCTGGCGAAGGTGCGCGCCCGGGCAATTAACCCAACTTCCAACTTCGCGCGCGCCAGGGTGGGAGCGCACCCAACAACCGGGCCTGGGAAGAGCCAATGCGAGAAACCCCACCAAACGCTCTGACAAAAAAAGAGGGGGCGCTCCAGTAACCCCGCTTCGGAGCGCACCCTGGGCAAACCCAGCCAAGGTGCCCACCCCGGCCAAGGTGCAGGCGAGGTGCGCACCCGGGGCAAACCGGGCTCCGACAACGTGCACGCCGCACCTTGGAGCACACTTCGTAGCGCTCCCGGGTGCGCACCTCAGAGCACACCAAGGTGGGCAGCGAGGTGCGCACCTTTGATGCGCTGCCTTCACTAATTTCCAGAAAAGGCAAAAAAAA
>NW_026729125.1:45000-62500 GCF_030272615.1 Cryptomeria japonica
AAGGCCACTCAGAGACATCCATTTCCCAGGTATATGCCCCCTACGCACTTTTGGTGGCGCAACTCGCACGAACAGTCCCACCTCGACCCCGTAAACAAGCTTTTTTGCCTCGAAGAGTTCGTCGGAGACGAAGAAGCAACCTTCAGTGCAAACGTAGCACTCTTTTGTGCAACCGCCCAAACAACGCCCCCTCTACCCTCTGTCGAAACACTCGGCATTGCTGCTCCCTAAGGTGAGCTTCTCCTCATAGGCAATTCCGCTCTTATCCGGTCACGTTTGTGTGCCCGAATTTCGCAAGGCAACCTCCATGGGACATGGAAAAGACTCGAGAAGAGAGCTCGCTCACGGGAGAGAGAAGCCAAGGAGACCACGAGAGTGCTGAGAGTGGGACAGCGCTGAATAGGCGGGAGAAGCCTGCGCGTATAAACGGAGATATATATCCAATTGCAACGAAGGAACGTGCCAAAGATCGAGAACAATGGCAGAAATGCTAGTAACGTGCACTTCGGGACCAACGCATCACCGGAAGACAACCGCCAAACATCGAAAGAGTCGCGATGCTCCGCAACCTACGTGCAAAGCGGTCGCACACCGGGTAAGGGAGTGAGAGCCCCAAACATAGCTGGGCGAGGCGCTCACTCCGCTCTTTAATATCTCGTTAATACCGCCAAGGAAATGGCACAAGCACACACACACAAGCATCCTCGGAAGAGGACAGTTCGAGTGACAGGTCAAATCCAAGAGTTCCGAAGACTACCTCCAGGAACAATCGGGAACAAGACCGATTACAAGTCGTCGAGTCTGTTACTGGGCGAACACGAGATGCGCACAGGAAATCGATCAGCCCTCACAATGGCCCAAGGCCAGAGATCGGACTGCTACGATTTACCCCAACAATCATCGTGCCACTCTTCGCAGAGAGGTGATAGACGCCAACGAGCCCGCGCATAGCAATCGAGGTGTAAAAAGGGCGTTGAAGGCAGGAAGCCTGGACGAAAGAGGCTACGAGGTCACCTCGAAGCGGTCTAAGAATCGGGCGCACTTGGGGCGACTACCAGTGCCAACCCCTTATCCCGCGGTGCGTCCGACACACAGAAATTTCCAAGGCGGCCAAGGAGCCTCCCCGCATAGCAATCGGGGTGTGAGGTTACGGATGCAGCATTGATAGCAATCGAGGTGTGAGGCGAAGGATGCAGAAGTGAGAGCCGAGGGATGTAGCAGAGATAGCAATCGGGGTGTGTGATGCAGAAGAGATAGCAATCGAGGTGTGCGGTGGGAAGGGCCCAGCAGCCAGAATGCATGAAGCGACGGATGAAGCAGTGATGACAACCGGGCTGTGAGGAGAGGAGGGATGCAGCCAAGAAAGCAATCAGGGCTCGAGGCAAGGGATGCATCAAGGATAGCAATCATGTTGTGAGGCGAGATTCCAAAGGCTAAACGTGAGAGGCTGCAGGGTCGACTCAGAGAGGTCTATGCATGTGAGAGGCTGAAAGCAAGGTCGACTCGGAGCGGTCTATGCATCGGGCGCGCTTGGGGCGACTACCAGTGCCAACCCCTTATCCCGCGACGCGTCCGACAAAGAGAACGTTCCAAGGCGGCAGAGGAGGTTACCAGCCGAAGGATGCAGTAGCAATAACAGGTATAGTTCCGCGGCGGCCGAGAAGACTCACCGCATAGGAATCGGGATGCGAGGCGAGGGATGCGGCGGGAAGGCCCCGACGGCTAAACGGAAGAGGCTGCAGGGCCGCCTCGGAATGGTCCAAGCATCGGATGCGATTGGGACGACTACCAGTGCCAACCCCTTATCCCGCGATGCGTCCGATACACAGATAGTTCCAAGGCGGCCGAGGAGCCTCACCGCATATCAATCGGGGTGCGAGGCGAGGGATGGGGCGGGAAGGCCCCAACGGCTAGACGGAAGAGGCTTCAGGGCCACCTCGGAATGGTCCAAGCATCGGACGCGCTTGGGGCGACTGCCAGTGCCAACCCCTTATCCCGCGATGCGTCCGATACACAGATGGTTCCAAGGCGGCCGAGGAGCCTCACCGCATAGCAATCGGGGGTGCGAGGCGAGGGATGGGGCGGGAAGGCCCCAACGGCTAGACGGAAGAGGCTTCAGGGCCGCCTAGGAATGGTCCAAGCATCGGACACGCTTGGGGCGACTACCAGTGACAGCCCCCTATCCCGCGATGCGTCCGATACGAAGATGGTTCCAAGGCGGCCGAGGAGCCTCACCGCATAGCAATCGGGGTGCGAGGTGGGGGATGCGGCGAGATGGCCCCAACGGCTAGACGGAAGAGGCCACAGGGCCGCGTCGGAATAGTCCAAGCATCGGACGCGCTTGGGGCGACTACCAGTGACAACCCCTTATCCCGCGATGCGTCCGATACGAAGATAGTTCCAAGGCGGCCGAGGAGCCTCACCGCATAGCAATCGGGGTGCGAGGTGGGGGATGCGGCGAGATGGCCCCAACGGCTAGACGGAAGAGGCTGCAGGGCCGCCTCGGAATAGTCCAAGCATCGGACGCGCTTGGGGCCACTACCAGTGACAACCCCTTATCCCGCAATGCGTCCGATACGAAGATAGTTCCAAGGCGGCCGAAGAGCCTCACCGCATAGCAATCGGGGTGCGAGGTGGGGGATGCGGCGAGATGGCCCCAACGGCTAGACGGAAGAGGCCACAGGGCCGCCTCGGAATAGTCCAAGCATCGGACGCGCTTGGGGCGACTACCAGTGACAACCCCTTATCCCGCGATGCGTCCGATACGAAGATAGTTCCCAGGCGGCCGAGGAGCCTCACCGCATAGCAATCGGGGTGCGAGGCGAGGGATGCGGCGAGATGGCCCCAAAGGCTAGACGGAAGAGGCTGCAGGGCTGCCTCGGAATAGTCCAAGCATCGGACGCGCTTGGGGCGACTACCACTGCCAACCCCTTATCCCGCGATGCGTCCGATACACAGATAGTTCCGAGGCGGCCGAGGAGGTGGGGGATGCAGCGAGATGGCCCCAACGGCTAGACGGAAGAGGCTGCAGGGCCGCCTCGGAATAGTCCAAGCATCGGACGCGCTTGGGGCGACTACCAGTGACAACCCCTTATCCCGCGATGCGTCCGATACACAGATAGTTCCGAGGCGGCCAAGGAGCCTCACCGCATAGCAATCGTGGTGCGAGGTGGGGGATGCGGCGAGATGGCCCCAACGGCTAGACGGAAGAGGCTGCAGGGCCGCCTCGGAATGGTCCAAGCATCGGATGCGCTTGGGGCGACTACCACTGCCAACCCCTTATCCCGCGATGCGTCCGATACACAGATAGTTCCAAGGCGGCCGAGGAGCCTCACAGCATAGCAATCAGGGTGCGAGGCGAGGGATGCGGCGAGAAAGCCCCAACGGCTAGAGGGAAGAGGCTTCAGGTCCGCCTCGGAATGGTCCAAGCATCGGACGCGCTTGGGGCGACTACCAGTGACAACCCCTTATCCCGCGACGCGTCCGATACACAGATAGTTCCAAGGCGGCCGAGGAGCCTCACCGCATAGCAATCGGGGTGCGAGGCGAGGGATGCGGCGAGAAGGACCCAACGGCTACACGGAAGAGGCTTCGGGGCCGCCTCGGAATGGTCCAAGCATCGGACGCGCTTGGGGCGACTACCAGTGACAACCCCTTATCCCGCGACGCGTCCGATACACAGATAGTTCCAAGGCGGCCGAGGAGCCTCACCGCATAGCAATCGGGGTGCGAGGCGAGGGATGCGGCGAGAAGGACCCAACGGCTACACGGAAGAGGCTTCGGGGCCGCCTCGGAATGGTCCAAGCATCGGACGCGCTTGGGGCGACTACCAGTGACAACCCCTTATCCCGCGACGCGTCCGATACACAGATAGTTCCAAGGCGGCCGAGGAGCCTCACCGCATAGCAATCGGGGTGCGAGGCGAGGGATGCGGCGAGAAGGACCCAACGGCTAGACGGAAGAGGCTTCGGGTCCGCCTCGGAATGGTCCAAGCATCGGACGCGCTTGGGGCGACTACCAGTGACAACCCCTTATCCCGCGACGCGTCCGATACACAGATAGTTCCAAGGCGGCCGAGGAGCCTCACCGCATAGCAATCGGGGTGCGAGGCGAGGGATGCGGCGAGAAGGACCCAACGGCTAGACGGAAGAGACTTCGGGTCCGCCTCGGAATGGTCCAAGCATCGGACGCGCTTGGGGCGACTACCAGTGACAACCCCTTATCCCGCGACGCGTCCGATACACAGATAGTTCCAAGGCGGCCGAGGAGCCTCACCGCATAGCAATCGGGGTGCGAGGCGAGGGATGCGGCGAGAAGGACCCAACGGCTAGACGGAAGAGGCTTCGGGTCCGCCTCGGAATGGTCCAAGCATCGGACGCGCTTGGGGCGACTACCAGTGACAACCCCTTATCCCGCGACGCGTCCGATACACAGATAGTTCCGAGGCGGCCGAGGAGCCTCACCGCATAGCAATCGGGGTGCGAGGCGAAGGATGCGGCGAGAAGGACCCAACGGCTAGACGGAAGAGGCTTCGGGTCCGCCTCGGAATGGTCTAAGCATCGGACGCGCTTGGGGCGACTACCAGTGACAACCCCTTATCCCGCGACGCGTCCGATACACAGATAGTTCCAAGGCGGCCGAGGAGCCTCACCGCATAGCAATCGGGGTGCGAGGCGAGGGATGCGGCGAGAAGGACCCAACGGCTAGACGGAAGAGGCTTCAGGGCCGCCTCGGAATGGTCCAAGCATCGAACGCGCTTGGGGCGACTACCAGTGACAACCCCTTATCCCGCGACGCGTCCGATACACAGATAGTTCCGAGGCGGCCGAGGAGCCTCACCGCATAGCAATCGGGGTGCGAGGCGAGGGATGCGGCGAGAAGGACCCAACGGCTAGACGGAAGAGGCTTCAGGGCCGCCTCGGAATGGTCCAAGCATCGGACGCGCTTGGGGCGACTACCAGTGACAACCCCTTATCCCGCGACGCGTCCGATACACAGATAGTTCCGAGGCGGCCGAGGAGCCTCACCGCATAGCAATCGGGGTGCGAGGCGAGGGATGCGGCGAGAAGGACCCAACGGCTAGACGGAAGAGGCTTCAGGGCCGCCTCGGAATGGTCCAAGCATCGGACGCGCTTGGGGCGACTACCAATGACAACCCCTTATCCCGCGACGCGTCCGATACACAGATAGTTCCGAGGCGGCCGAGGAGCCTCACCGCATAGCAATCGGGGTGCGAGGCGAGGGATGCGGCGAGAAGGACCCAACGGCTAGACGGAAGAGGCTTCAGGGCCGCCTCGGAATGGTCCAAGCATCGGACGCGCTTGGGGCGACTACCAGTGACAACCCCTTATCCCGCGACGCGTCCGATACACAGATAGTTCCGAGGCGGCCGAGGAGCCTCACCGCATAGCAATCGGGGTGCGAGGCGAGGGATGCGGCGAGAAGGACCCAACGGCTAGACGGAAGAGGCTTCAGGGCCGCCTCGGAATGGTCCAAGCATCGGACGCGCTTGGGGCGACTACCGTTGCCAACCCCTTATCCCGCGATGCGTCTGATACACAGATAGTTCCGAGGCGGCCGAGGAGCCTCACCGCATAGCAATCGGGTTGCGAGGCAGATTATTGGGAAGGGAACCCCCTGGGATGCGGCTCAAGCAGTGCCCAAAGGGACTGGAATGCGGAATCACATCGAGAGACCCAAATGCTATACGAGGGCTCAAATCGAATTATCGATTTGGCCACGACATGGACGCATCGGAACGACTACCTTTGCCGAACCACTCGCAATTGCATCCATACCGAAACCAATAGACATTTCCGTTAGAGCCCTCGCATAGCATTCGGGAATCTCGCATGCCCCTCTAAATCGACCAATGCTGGCGCTCAATGAAAATCCGAGCGCTACCACCGTTCGAGCGCCAGCATTGGTCGAGTTAGAGGGGCACGGGGGAGAATGCTCCAGTCAACACCTCCCCTATATAAGTTATTTGTCCGATTCTCGCACAACCGTAGTCTGCCTCGTCGAATCAAACAACGGTCCCAGATTCCGACTTCCGTTCCGTAGAGACCCAAAAGCTAGATGGAGGCTCGCAAGAAAGAGAGTCGGCGCATAGCAATCGGGTTTCTCGAACGTTTAGGGACCGAGCTCACTTGCGGATAGGGCAAAATCCGCCAAGCAACCCAAAAGCTAGACGGGGGCTCGAATCGAATCGCCTAGGCGGCCACAACAACGACGTGTTGGATCGACTACCAGTGCCAAACCATTCAGCAAGACTAGTCTGTGTCGAGGCCGGATAGAGATTCTCAGAGAGCGCCCGCATAGCATTTAGGAGACCTGCCGCGTCCCTCACACTCGACAAATGGTGGTGCACGTTTATAAATCCGAGCGATCCCAACCCTTTCAAGCACCAACATCGGTCGAGATAGAGGGGCACGGAGGGGGCTGCGTGAGACAACACAGTCCCCTATATAAGTTATTTGTCCGATTCTCACACATCCGAAGAATGGTCATCAAATCGGACAACAGCCCAAACTTCCGACTTCCGTCCCAGAAAGCCCAAGAGCTATCTAAAACGTTCATGGCCGGAACTCGATCGCGGCTATACCAGTCCGCCAAGCAACCCAAAAGCTAGACTGGAGCTCTAGTCGAATCACCTCTGTGGCCATTGCAAGGACGTGTTGGAGCGACTACCATTGCCGAACCATTCCGCAGGTCGAGTCCATACCAAGGCCGCATAGAGATTCACGATGAGCTCCTGCATAGCAATCAGGAGACTTGCCGTGTCCATCACAATCGATAAATCCTGGTGCAAGATTTTTGCATCCGAGCGCTCCAACCAGTCGAGCACCAGCATCAATCGACATAAACGGGCACGGGGGGAGGATGCTCGAGAACACTACCTCCCCTATATAAGTTATTTGTCCGATTCTCAAGCAGCCGAAGTCTGGTCATCGAATCGGGTCAAAGACCACAACTTCCGACTTTACCCACAATGCAAGTCATCGAATCGAACATCGGCCCCCGAGTCGGACTCCATGCGTATGTCAGGTCATCGGACCCAAATTCCGCCTTCCTGCGCATGGCGGGCCATCAATATCAACTCGGTCATCGGACCCAAACTCCGCCTTTTTGCGTATGGCACGCCTTCAAATCGGTCATCGGACCCAAATTCCGCCTTCCTGTGCATGGCGGGCCATCAACATCAACTCGGTCATCGGACCCAAATTCCGCCTTTCTGCGCATGGCACGCCATCAACTCGGTCATCGGACCCAAATTCCGCCTTCCTGCGCATGGCAGGTCATCGGACACAAATTCAGACCTCGCCAATATGCCTACGTATCGAATCGGTCATCGGACCCAACTTCCGACTTCATCCATACTGTAGGGTCTTTGAGGTTGGCGCGGTGCGCTCAACCCAGGGAGTCGACCCATCGAAGCATACACCTCCCCTATATAAGCTATTTGTCCGATTCCCACACCTGTGTAGTTTGCACCTCTGACCAGGACATCGACCCCAACTTCCGAACTCGACTGCAACGACGGCACCAGCGCCTTGGTGCGCACCTTGCGACGCACAGTCCCAACATTCGCCTTCCTGCACATGGCAGGTCATCGGACCCAAATTCCGACCTCGCGAGTATGCCTACATATCGAATCGGTCATCGGACCCAACTTCCGACTTCATCCATACCGTAGGGTCTTTGAGGTTGGCGCGGTGCGCTCAACCCGGGGAGTCGACCCAACGAAGCATACACCTCCCCTATATAAGCTATTTGTCCGATTCCCACACCTGTGTAGTTTGCACCTCCGATCAAGACATCGACCCCAACTTCCGAACTCGCCTCCAACGACCGAACCAGCGCCTTGGTGCGCACCTTGCAACGCACAGTGCCAACATTCGCCTTCCTGCACGTGGCAGGTCATCGGACCCAAATTCCGACCTCGCGAGTATGCCTACATATCGAATCGGTCATCGGACCCAACTTCCGACTTCATCCATACCGTAGGGTCTTTGAGGTTGGCGCGGTGCGCTCAACCCGGGGAGTCGACCCAACGAAGCATACACCTCCCCTATATAAGCTATTTGTCCGATTCCCACACCTGTGTAGCTTGCACCTCCGATCAGGACATCGACCCCAACTTCCGAACTCGACTAAAAAGACCGCACCAGCGCCTTGGTGTGCACCTTGCAACGCACAGTGTCAACATTCGCCTTCCTGCACATGGCAGGTCATCGGACCCAAATTCCGACCTCATGAGCATACCTACTAATCGAATTGGTCATCGGACCCAACTTCCGACTTCATCCATACCGTAGGGTCTTTGAGGTTGGCGCGGTGCGCTCAACCTGGGGAGTCGACCCATCGAAGCATACACCTCCCCTATATAAGCTATTTGTCCGATTCCGACACCTGTGTAGTTTGCACCTCCGCTCAGGACATCGACCCCAACTTCCGAACTCGCCTGCAACGACCGAACCAGCGCCTTGGTGCGCACCAAAAGTGCGCACTTTTGGAGGGCACTTTTGTGCGCTCCAAAGGTGCGCACTTTTGGAGGGCACTTTTCTGCGCTCCAAAGGTGCGCACTTTTGGAGGGCACTTTTTGGAGGGCACTTTTCTGCGCTCCAAAGGTGCGCACTTTTGGAGGGCACTTTTTGGAGGGCACTTTTCTGCGCTCCAAAGGTGCGCACTTTTGGAGGGCACTTTTCTGCGCTCCAAAGGTGCGCACTTTTGGAGGGCACTTTTTGGAGGGCACTTTTCTGCGCTCCAAAGGTGCGCACTTTTGGAGGGCACTTTTTGGAGGGCACTTTTCTGCGCTCCAAAGGTGCGCACTTTTGGAGGGCACTTTTCTGCGCTCCAAAGGTGCGCACTTTTGGAGGGCACTTTTTGGAGGGCACTTTTCTGCGCTCCAAAGGTGCGCACTTTTGGAGGGCACTTTTCTACGCTCCAAAGGTGCGCACTTTTGGAGGGCACTTTTTGGAGGGCACTTTTCTGCGCTCCAAAGGTGCGCACTTTTGGAGGGCACTTTTGTGCACTCCAAAGGTGCGCACTTTTGGAGGGCACTTTTCCTGTGCTCCAAAGGTGCACACCTAGGTGAGCACCTTCGACCACACCTTGTAGCACACCAAACTCTGACTTTCGACTTCATCCGCAATGCAGGGTCTTTGAGGTTGGCGCAATGCGCACAACCAGGGGAGTCGACCCATCAAACCCAACACCTCCCCTATATAAGCTATTTGTCTGATTCTCATACATGCGTAGCCTGCAGGAGCAATTAGGACATCGACCCCAACTTTCGGCTTCTAAACGAAAACAAGGTCTTTGAGGTTGGTGTAATGCGAACAACTAGGGGAGTCAACCCATCAAACCCAACACCTCCCCTATATAAGCTATTTGTCTGATTCTCATACATGTGTAGTCTACAGGAGCAATTAGGACATCGACCCCAACTTTTGACTTCTTAACGAAAACAAGGTCTTTGAGGTTGACGTAATGCGCACAACCAGGGGAGTCGACCCATCAAACCCAACACCTCCCCTATATAAGCTATTTGTCCGATTCTCATACATGTGTAGCCTGCAGGAGCCATTAGGACATTGACCCCAACTTTTGACTTCTTAACGAAAACAAGGTCTTTGAGGTTGACGTAATGCGCACAACCAGGGGAGTCGACCCATCAAACCCAACACCTCCCCTATATAAGCTATTTGTCCGATTCTCATACATGTGTAGCCTGCAGGAGCCATTAGGACATTGACCCCAACTTTTGACTTCTTAACGAAAACAAGGTCTTTGAGGTTGGCGTAATGCGCACAACCAAGGGAGTTGACCCATCAAACCCAACACCTCCCCTATATAAGCTATTTGTCTGATTCTCATACATGTGTAGCCTGCAACAACGATTAGGACATCCACCCCAACTTCTGAATTCGTCTGCGTTGACCGCACCAAAGGTGCACGCCTTGGTGCTCACCAAAATCCGACTTCCGACTTCTTCTGCTATGCGGGGTCTTTGAGGTTGGCGCAGTGCGCACAACCAGGGGAGTCAACCCACCGAATGCAACACCTCCCCTATATAAGCTATTTGTCTGATTCTCATACATGCGTAGACTGCAGCAATGATTAGGACATCCACCCCAACTTTTGACTTCTTAAACAAGACAGGGTCTTTGAAGTTGGTGCAGTGCACACAACCAGGGGAGTCGACCCATCAAACGCAACACCTCCCCTATATAAAGCTATTTGTCCGATTCTCATACGTGTAGTCTGCAGCAGCGATTAGGACATCGACCCCAACTTCCGAATTCGTTTGCATTGACCGCACCAAAGGTGCACGCCTTGGTGTGCACCCTGGAGTGCACTTTGGTGCTCACCTCGGTGCACACTTTGGTGTGCACCTCGGTGTGCACCAAAGGTGCGCACCTTGGAGCGCACCAAAGGTGTACACTTTGGAGCGCACCACATAGGGTCTTTGAGAGGTTGGCGCAGTGCGCACACCAAGGTGGGTGTTGAGGTGCGTGCCGAGGTGGGTGGGTGCTAGGGTGCGCTCCATGGTGGGTGCCAGGGTGGGTGCGTGCTAGGGTGGATTCCAAAGAGGGTCATAGGGTGGGTGCCAAGGTGGGTTGGTGATATAGTGGGTTCAAAGGTGGGTACTAGGGTGGGTTCCAAGGTGGGTCACAAGTTGGGTGCCAGGATGCGTGGGTGTTAGGTTGGGTGCCAAGGTGGGCTCCTGCGTGGGTGGGTGCTAGGGTGGGTTTCAAGGTGGACGCGAGGGCGGGTGCCAAGGTGGGTAACAAGTTGGGTGTTAGGATGGGTGAGTGCTAGAGTGGGTGCCAAGGTGGGTGGGTGCTAAGGTGGATGCCAAGGTGGTTCACAGGGTGGGTGGGTTCTAGGGTGAGTTCCAAGGTGGGTCACAGGTTCAGTGCTAGGGTGGGTGTCAAGGCGGGTGTCGAGGTGCCTGGGTGCTAGGGTGTGGATGCCAATGTGGGTCATAGGGTGGGTACTAGGGTGGGCTGCAATGTGGGTGCCAAGGTGGGTAACATGCTCGGTGGGTTCTAAATTGGGTGCCAGGGTGGGTGTGCACCCACCTTGCCCGAGGTGGGTGCCAAGGTGCCAGTGTGGGTGGGTGCTAAGGTGGATGCCAAGGTGGGTGAGAAGGTGGGTGATAGGTTGAGTGGTAGGATGGGTGGGTGCCAAGATGGGTCACAGGGTGGGTGCAAGGGTGGGTAGGTGCTAGGGTTGGTGTCAGGGTGGGTGGGTGCTAGGTTGGGTTCCAAGGTGGGTGCGAGGGTGAGTGTCAAGGTGGGTCACAGGTTAGGTGCTAGGATGGGTGAGTGCTAGGGTGCAAAGGTGCCAGGGTGGGTGCTAGGATGGGTCGATGCTAGGGTGAGTGGCAAGGTGGGTCCACAAGTGTCAAGGTGGGTGCCGAGGTGGGTGCCAAGTCGGCGACTGCTATGGTGGATGCCAAGGTGGGTCACGGGGTGGGTGCCAAGTTGCTAGGTTGGGTTCCAAGGTGGGTGCCAACGTGGGTGCTAGGGTGCGTGGGTTAAAGGGTGTGTCACAACGTGGGTGCCAGGATGGGTGCGCACCCACACTGGCCAAGACGGGTGCGGGTGCAAGGTTGGGTTCCAAGCCCGGTCACAGGCTGGGTGCTAGGATGGGTGGGTGCCAAGGTGGGCACCAGGGTGGGTGCACCCACCCTGGCCAAGGTGGGTCACGGGGTGGGTCCTAGGGTGGGTAACGGGGTGGGTACTAAGGTGCGTGCCAAGGTGGGTCATAGGGTGGGTGCCAAGGTGGGCACCAGGGTGGGTGTGCACCAACCCTAGCCAGGGTAGGTCACGGGGTGGTTGTCGGGGTGGGCGTCAAGGAGCCAAGGTGGGTGGCAAGTAGCCAAGTTGCGTGCCAAGGTGGGTGTCGGGGTGGGTGCCAAGGATCCAAGGTGGGTGCCAAGGAACCAAGGTGGGTGTCTGGGTGGGTGCCGAGGTGGGAGCCAGGGTGGGTCCCAAGGTGAGTGCAAAGGTGGGTGCCAGGGTCAAGGTGAGTGCCAATGTGGGTTCCAAGGTGCCAGGGTCAGGGTGAGTGCCAATGTGGGTTCAAAGGTGCTAAGTTGGGTGCGAGGTTGGGTGCGAGGGTGGGTGGGTGCCAAGGTGTGCTAGGTGGAAGCCCGGGTGGGTCGGCATCCCATGGGTGTCGAGTTGGGTGCCTGATGGGTGCTTCTTGTCAAGTTTTAGTCGTCGGGACTCATTTCGAGCCTTAGAGGTCGTTTCTTGTCCGGTTGCCCTGTCTTCGACCTGGGAACCCAATTTTGGTCCTCGGGTCCCATTTTTTTTTGTCTCGCATCCCACTTTTGGCCTGTGGCCTTTTCGGGGTCGATTCTCGTTTTGGGCATCAGAGCATGTTTCTTCTCCTAAAACCCAATATTTGTTTATTAAGTCTCGGAACACATTTTTGTTCTCGTGGACCCATCATGGGTCTTGGAACGCATTTGTGGTCCTTGGGTCCCATTTTGCATCCCGAAACTTGTGTTTTGGTGCTTGATCCCTATTTTGGGTGCCCACCTTGCACCAAGTGCGCACCCGGGGCAAACCGAGCGCCTTGGTGCACCGGGGCAAGATCGAGCGTGCACCCGAGGCGCCCCGAACATGCACCAAGGTGCACTCGGCCCACATGTGAGCGCAGGTCGTTGCGCCCGAGGTGGTGTGTGGGCACCGCGTTGCAGACGGGACACTGCACGCACACGACGCCCCCTCCAGGTGCACGCACGTAGGCCGGGCCGGGTGCACACCCGACGCCCTAGCAAGGTGCGCGCACCCGGGCAGGGCTCACACTTGGCGAACGGGGCGCACTTCGCGAGGGAGGGTGTGCACCTCGACGGGGGTGGGTGGCCGGGGTGGATTCGCACGTGGGTCGCGGTTTGCTAAGTACACACTGCGACAAGCTCATAACGGGTGCGATCATACCAGCGTTAGTGCACCGGATCCCATCAGAACTCCGCAGTTAAGCGCGCTTGGGCCGGAGTAGTACTGGGATGGGTGACCTCCCGGGAAGTCCCGGTGTTGCACCCTTTTTTAGTTTTTCGCCGGGCGTCGCAATGCTATTTGAATAAACCTTTTGCCCGTTTGCGTTCTCGTCGGGGCCGGGCCGGGCCGGGGTGCGCTGCCCGCACTACCGCGCGCGCGGGGGCGACACCGAGCGCGCACCCGAGGCGCCCCGAGCACACAGGCCACGGTGCAACCCGGGCGTTGTGCGCGCACCCCGGTGCGCCCGAGGTGCTGCGCGCGCACCCAGGTGAAATCGGTGTGCACCTCGGCCAGTGCGCGCTCGGTCGAGTCGCGCACGTTGGCCAAGGTGCACGGTGATGTTTCTTACTCTAAGGTTCCGCACCAGACGCCCGGGACAGGTGAGCGAAGCTGGGCGGGGCCGGGTGCGCGGCCGGGGCAGGTGCACGCAGCTGGAGAGAGCTTTGGAGCACACTTCGGAGCGCACCAATGATGCGCTCCATTCAAAAGTTTCCTGAAAAGGCAAAAAAAGTTGAGATTATAGAATTTCCCACTTGAGAGATTGTAAAAAAAAAAAATTTAAAATGAAGGAAACGCGGGTGCCAAGGTGTGCGCAGCCCAGCCAAGGTGTGCGCACCAAGGCGCCCACCCTGGCGAAGGTGCACGCAAGGTGCGCACCCGAGGCAAACCGGACAATTAACCCAACTTTCGACTTCGCGCGCACCTTGGAGCGCACTTCGGAGCGCTCCTTGGTGCGCACCAATCTTGGGCACCTCGGAGTGCACCATGGCGCCCACCAAGGTGCGCACCCGGGGCAAACCGAGCTCCGACTTCGTGCGCACCTTGGAGCGCACGAAAGGTGCGCACCATGGCGCCCACCAAGGTGCGCAGCCCAGCCAAGGCGTGCGCATCAAGGTGCGCACCCTGGCGAAGGTGCGCACCCGGGGCAAACCGAGCTCCGACTTCGTGCGCACCTTGGAGCGCACAAAAGGTGCGCAACCCAGCCAAGGTGTGCGCACCCCGGTCAAACCGAGCTCCGAATCGTGCGCACCAGAGGTGCACGCCATCGTGCGCACCTTGGAGCACACTTCGGAGCCCTCCTTGGTGCGCGCCGATGTTGCGCACCTCGGAGCGCACCCGGGGAAAACAATGCAATTAACCCGACTTTCGACTTCGTGGGCACCTCGGAGCGCTCTCGGGTTCGCACCTCGGAGCACACCGAGGTGCGCACCTTTGATGCGCTGCCTTCACCAATTTCCAGAAAAGGCAAGAAAACATTGAGAAGGTGTGCGCACCGAGGTGCCCACCCTGGCGAAGGTGCACGCGAGGTGCGCACCCGGGGCAAACCGGGCTCCGACTTCGTGCACGCCGCACCTTGGAGCACACTTCGGAGCGCTCCTTGGTGCGCACCAGGGCGCGCAACCCAGCCGAGGTGCCCACCCCGGCGAAGGTGCACGCGAGGTGCGCACCCGGGGCAAACCGGGCTCCGACTTCGTGCACGCCATGGTGCCCACCGCGGCGAAGGTGCACGCGAGGTGCGCACCCGGGGCAAACCGGGCTCCGACTTCGTGCACGCCGCACCTTGGAGCACACTTCGGAGCGCTCCTTGGTGCGCACCATGGTGCCCACCAGGGCGCGCAACCCCGCCGAAGGTGCACGCGAGGTGCGCACCCGGGGCAAACCGGGCTCCGACTTCGTGCACGCCGCACCTTGGAGCACACTTCGGAGCGCTCCTTGGTGCGCACCATGGTGCCCACCAGGGCGCGCAACCCCGCCGAAGGTGCACGCGAGGTGCGCACCCGAGGCAAACCGGGCTCCGACTTCGTGCACGCCATGGTGCGCACCGCGGCGAAGGTGCGCACCCGGGGCAAACCGGGCTCCGACTTCGTGCACGCCGCACCTTGGAGCACACTTCGGAGCGCTCCTTGGTGCGCACCAGGGCGCGCAACCCAGCCGAGGTGCCCACCCCGGCGAAGGTGCACGCGAGGTGCGTACCCGGGGCAAACCGGGCTCCGACTTCGTGCACGCCGCACCTTGGAGCACACTTCGGAGCGCTCCTTGGTGCGCACCATGGTGCCCACCAGGCCGCGCAACCCAGCCAAGGTGTGCGCACCAAGGTGCACGCGAGGTGCGCACCCGGGGCAAACCGGGGTCCGACTTCGTGCACGCCGCACCTTGGAGCACACATCGGGGCGCTCCCGGGTTCGCACCGGCGTTGCGCACCGTGGTGGGCACCTCGGAGCACACCAAGGTGGGCAGCGAGGTGCGCACCTTTGATGCGATGCCTTCACTAATTTCCATAAAAGGCAAAAAAAAAACGAGATTTTAAAATTTCCGTTTTGAAAGATAGTGAGAAAAAGGGAATGCTGGTGCCATCTTGAGCCCGCCCTGGTGCGCAGCCCAGCCAAGGTGTGCGCACCAAGGTGCCCACCCTGGCGAAGGTGCGCGCCCGGGCAATTAACCCAACTTCCAACTTCGCGCGCGCCAGGGTGGGAGCGCACCCAACAACCGGGCCTGGGAAGAGCCAATGCGAGAAACCCCACCAAACGCTCTGACAAAAAAAGAGGGGGCGCTCCAGTAACCCCGCTTCGGAGCGCACCCTGGGCAAACCCAGCCAAGGTGCCCACCCCGGCCAAGGTGCAGGCGAGGTGCGCACCCGGGGCAAACCGGGCTCCGACAACGTGCACGCCGCACCTTGGAGCACACTTCGTAGCGCTCCCGGGTGCGCACCTCAGAGCACACCAAGGTGGGCAGCGAGGTGCGCACCTTTGATGCGCTGCCTTCACTAATTTCCAGAAAAGGCAAAAAAAAAAGGAGATTTTAAAATTTCCGTTTTGAAAGATAGTGAAAAAAACGGAACGCGCGTGCCATCTTGAGCCCGCCCTGGTGCGCAGCCCAGGTAAGGTGCCCACCCTGGCAAAGGTGCGCACCCGGGCAATTAACCCTACTTCCGACTTCGTGCGCGCCAGGGTGGCAACCGGGCCTCGGAAGAGCCAATGCGAGAAACCCCACCAAACGCTCCGACAAAAAAAGAGGCGGCGCTCCAATAACCCCGCTTCGGAGCGCAGCCGGGGCAAACCCAGCCAAGGTGCCCACCCCGACGAAGGTGCACGCGAGGTGCGCACCCGGGGCAAACCGGGCTCCGACAACGTGCACGCAGCACCTTGGAGCACACTTCGAAGCACTCCCGGGTGCCCACCGGCGTTGCGCACCGTGGTGGGCAGCGAGGTGCGCACCTTTGATGCGCTGCCTTCACTAATTTCCAGAAAAAGGCAAAAAAAAATGAGATTTTAAAATTTCCGTTTTGAAAGATAGTGAAAAAAAAGGAACGCGGGTGCCATCTTGAGCCCGCCCTGGTGCGCAGCCCAGGCAAGGCATGCGCACCAAGGTGCCCACCCGAGGTGCACACCCGGGGCAAACCGGGCTCCGACTTCGTGCAGGCCGCACCTTGGAGCACACTTCGGAGCGCTCCTTGGTGCGCACCATGGTGCCCACCAGGGCGCGCAACCCAGCCAAGGTCTGCACACCAAGGTGCCCACCCCGGCGAAGGTGCACGCGAGGTGCGCACCCGGGGCAAACCGGGCTCCGACTTCGTGCACGCCATGGTGCCCACCGCGGCGAAGGTGCACGCGAGGTGCGCACCCGGGGCAAACCGGGCTCCGACTTCGTGCACGCCGCACCTTGGAGCACACTTCGGAGCGCTCCTTGGTGCGCACCATGGTGCCCACCAGGGCGCGCAACCCAGCCAAGGTGTGCGCACCAAGGTGCACGCGAGGTGCGCACCCGGGGCAAACCGGGGTCCGACTTCGTGCACGCCGCACCTTGGAGCACACATCGGAGCGCTCCCAGGTTCGCACCAGCGTTGCGCACCTTTGATGCGCTGCCTTCACTAATTTCCAGAAAAGGCAAAAAAAAACGAGATTTTAAAATTTCCGTTCTGAAAGATAGTGAAAAAAACGGAACGCGGGTGCCATCTTGAGCCCTTCCTGGTGCGCAGCCCAGGCAAGTTGTGCGCACCAAGGTGCCCACCCTGGCGGAGGTGCGCGCCCGGGGCAATCCGGGCTCCGACTTCGTGCACTGCATGGTGCCCACCAAGGCGCGCAACCCAGCCAAGGTGCCCACCGCAGCGAAGGTGCACGCGAGGTGCGCACCCGAGGTGCACACCCGGGGCAAACCGGGCTCCGACTTCGTGCACGCCGCACCTTGGAGCACACTTCAGAGCGCTCCTTGGTGCGCACCAGGGCGCGCAACCCAACCAAGGTCTGCACACCAAGGTGCTCACCCCGGCGAAGGTGCACGCGAGGTGCGCACCCGGGGCAAACCGGGCTCGGACTTCGTGCACGCCGCACCTTGGAGCACACATCGGAGCGCTCCCGGGTTCGCACCAGCATTGCGCACCTTTGATGCGCTCCAATAACCCCACTTCGGAGCGCACCAGAAACCCCACTGGACGCTTGGGCAAAAATGTAATGCGCACCCGAAGCCCCTACCCAGAAATCCCC